>NW_026114629.1:0-72442 GCF_025201925.1 Gopherus flavomarginatus | reverse complement strand
GGCGGGACAGAGGGTTAGAGGGAGCCTTGTTCTGTGCCAGGGGCTCTGTCTGTGCTTCCCCTGCTGGTTCCTGGTTTTGTTGCCATGCACAGTGCACAGAGCTGGGGGAGGGGATTCCTGGCACTAGGTGAGGGCATGCCAGGGAAGAAGAGTGAGGGGTCCCACTGTAAAACATCAGGGGGTCACACTGGGCAGAGGAGGGGGTCCCAGGCAAATGTCAGGGTAGATCGTTCTGGAGAGTGGGGAAGTTCCTAGGCAGGCAGTGAGGGACTGAGTTCCCAGTGGTGAGGGGGTCCCTGGGGCTCTTGGTGGGGGGAACCCTTTGGGATTCCCAACCTGGCAGTCATGGTGTGGTGGGGGTTCTCTGGCCGGTGGAACTTTGTGGGGTATCTGGGGTCCCTGGCCAGGGACTCTGGAGGCTGCGTCCCAGGGAATATCTGATGGCCTGGCTGGGGGGTGTCTGGGGCCCCTGGCTGGGGAGTCTGGGCTCTGGGTACTAGGGGGTGTCTGGGGGCTGCTGCTAACCATGATCCTTCTCTCTGGTCAACTTGTGCCAGAGTCCTGGCTCCTAGTCACCAGGTCACCAAGTCCATTCCCCAGTCACGTGTCCTGTCACTGTGATAACTTTCTGTCCACTTAGCAAACACTGTTAGTGTGAAATCACAGATTTTGCTTTTCTCCTCTTTTGAAAACTGCAGGAACTTTCGGTTCCATTTGGAAAATTTGTGCCCCCAGTCCTTGTCCTAGATCTGCGGGGGTGAGGGAGGTGGGAAGGGAGTCAGCACTGCCACACGGTGGTCTTTTCCACAGCATTCTGGACTCGTTCTTTCTGAAATCCGGTGTCATTGAGACCATTGTTAATCCAGAGTCACTATATGGAAAGACAAGGAGTGATTCCAGATGGACAGTGGGGCAAATGAGATCAGCACTTCTCCCTGTGAGGAGGGGCTCCCATCAGCTGCTCTCCCCAGAGAGCTAAAGGAGGGAAGCTGCTCAAACGCTCTGTCTCTCTCTGCTCAGGATATTGGGGTTCAGCTTCCTGGGTCAGATGCTGCAGCCTCCATTGTGATCTGGGAGACCAGGCTTGGCAGCTTCTGCTCCCCGAGTGGGGCTCTGTGCTGGGAAGTGACCTTAATTAAAGCTTCTTCTCTGCCCGGCCCAGGGGATGACTTTCTGCAGCTGGTCCTATCCCCCTAGGGCAGCGCTGGGCCCTGTTACTACTAAATTCTGAGCCAGAGTCTCCAGGTAACTGAAAGACCTCAGGGAATGTCCTAGGGTCTGGCAAGAAAGTGACTCTGCACAAACAACCCCACCTCATTTCTCCTCTCATTAGCGGTTGCCAGGAGGAAATCCAGCCATGGGAGAGCAAAGACCCTAGGAATGGGACTGTCCCAGCCAGAGGGGCAGGAAGAGAGGACAGGGGAAGGAGAGACTGAAAGGGGCAGTGGGAGAAATGAATGTGGGGGAGAGATTTCCAGCCCTCTAGTCCACCCAGACACATGTATTGCTGCATCCTGGGGCAGAACCACTTTCCAATGAACAAAACAAGGATCAGACAGAGCAAAAGCCAGTTCCTGACTCCATATTCCCCCTGCTGGGGTGTGGCTGCCGTGGGGTCAGTGTCTGAGGAAATCCCCCACAGTGACTCCTTTGGTTCTGCTCTTTTCTAGCCTTGTGTTCAGAGAAGGGGTGAGGGGAGAGAGAAGGGAGGTTAAAAATGTGTCTGTGGACTTAGCCTGGCAGGAGGGGCCAGGTCTAAATTGTAATAAACAGATTGAGCATTTCCCAGCATGACAGAATCTAGGGTGTCTGTCTGCAGGGAAAGGGCCTGGGGGAATTGTGATGTGAAATTAACTAAAACCGGTTCTGAAACGCCCACAACTGCCCTTCTCCCCCAGACAGGCTGCAGAATGTTTTGCTCCAGCTCATCCCAGCCTGGCGTGGGACAGGGAAGAGAAATGGCTGCAGTGGAGTCAGTCCAGGTAGAGATTATCGGGGGGTTGCTGGTGGGTTCCTGCTGGAGGAAAGGGAGAGCAAATACACCAGAGGTGGGAAGGTTTGCAGAGTCTGGTTTGGAGGTTGGAGCGGGGCAGGAAATTCACAGCGTGTGGAAAGGAGGAGGCCAGGGTGTGGCAGACCTGCTGGGAGTTATTTACTAAGTGGCCTAGATTCTAGGAACAGACCCGGGAGGTATGGATGTGGAAATGCCCTAATTTGTGAAGAGAGAAAATAACCCACCTACATGGAGCTAGTCAAACTGACCAGACTCCTACTGCTGGAGCCCGACCTCTCTAACCAGCAGCTGCTGTGAGATATGAAGGGGACACCCATGACTCAGGCTTATTGGAGCTGCCTCTCCCTTCATATCCCGCTCCTCACAATGAGGAGGGTGTTGGGCATCCTACCAGAGAGCTCTCCCTGGACCCTGCTAGGGGCTCCATCTCCTGTATCTGTCAGTGGCTAGTAGGGGGGTGATGGATATGCTGGGAGAGATAAGGGGCTCTCTCTTCATCCCCTCACCCTGGTATTTGCTGGATACTCTGAGCCAGGTCGACGTGGGACTCTCCTGACTACGATCCACCCAGAGCTTCCATTTGATTCACTCCTCTCTGCCACAAATAGTGGGGTTGTGAGTGGGGCAGCAAGTCCTTAGTGTTGGACTCTTGCTCTTTCAGGGGCCGGTGACCTTCAAGGAGATGGCTATGTATTTCACCAGGGAAGAGTGGGCTCTGCTGGACCCCACTCAGAGAGCCCTCTACTGGGATGTCATGCAGGAGAACTATGAGACTGTGACCTCGCTGGGTAAGGGTTCCTGTCCCTTCTGTTCTTGGAAGGGGAAATGAAGAGTGAAAGTTCACACCACCCCCATAATGCCATCTGTACCCTGTCCTGTTTCAGCATCACCCCAATAGGCCAGTGACACACATAATACCAGAGACCCTCCTCTGCTGCAGAACAGTTTGAGAACAGAGCACAAGAGCCATATTGCACAGTGTCAAATAGCTCCTGTTTGCTCAAGTGAAACTGAGGGTTAGGTCTGGCATAACTGTCCCATACCCCTAATCATTTTTGTTGCCCTTTTCTGAACCTTTTCCAATTCCAATATATCTATTTTTGAGATGGGGTGACATCTGCATGCAGTATTCAAGATGTGGGTGTATCATGGATTTATTTGCTGTTTTTACAAATATGATCTATGAGATATTCTGTCATATCTATCCTTTTCTTAATTATTTCCTACATTGTTCACTTTTTTTCACTACTGCTGCACATTGAGTGGATGTTTTCAGAGAACTATCCACAGTGACTCCAAGATCCATCTCTTGAGTGGAAACAACTAATTTAAAACCCATCATTTTGTATATATAGTTGGGATTGTGTTTTCCAATGGGCTGCACTATGTGCTATCCTGTCATCTAGCACTGCTGAGATCCTGGATTCAGTAATATCCCTGCCCTTCCTGTTCCCTTTCTCCACCGAACCCCGCCAGCCCATGCTTCCTGTTCCCAGCTTCCCCAGGATTCTCGCACTGTCTCTGAACCTCTCTGTCAGCAAGAAGCAGTGCGAGGGACACTTGCCCTCTGTCTGAGTCTTCGATTTCGGGGACATGGATTTACTTTCTCTGTGTTGTAAGAGGCTCTGTCATAATGAGTGTCTGTGACGTTACCCAGAGTACAATCTGGACTGTTAAATAGCTGTCCCTTCAGTCCTCCAGCATGGGGTGCCTTTTCCACTGTTTTCCCGCGAGAACAGCCCCTCTTGGCCACTTAACACACAGTCTCCAGCATGTAAGTCACTCCCAGCTACACAGTATTGAGTGCTGCTAGACAGCCACTCCTGAATTACACCTCAGGAGAAAACCAGTAAATTCTCAAGTGCCCAACTTTCCCCCAGAAATGTGCATCTTGCACTGTCCAGCACGCTACTGAACTACACAAGCTCATATGAAGTCTATCATTTAATCAGTGGAAAATGACATGCACCAGCTTGTTATCCCAAACAGAGTTTCCAACACACTTCAATCCACACATACTGGTTAGATGAACAATAAACCAAGATTGTTAACTACCAAAAACTAAAACTAGGCCTAGTCCATGAAAGGGGCACTCCCAGGAGAGACTGTATAAAGGCTGGAACATGAAACACCTTTGTAAACCTGAGACAGCTGCCTTGGGGACAATGACAGGGAGAATACCCCAAAGAGACTCCTTTGTTTCTGCTCTTCTCTGGCCTCCGACTGTTCCTTCCAAGGTGGAGTACTTTGCACTTGTCTCTACTGAATTTGATCCTATTTACTTCAGATCATTTCTCCCATTTGTCCAGATCATTTTGAATTTTCATAAAATCCTCCAAAGCACTTACAACCCCTCCCAGCTTGGTGTTGTCCGCAAATTTGATACGTGTAAGAGAGAGACTGTTACTGGGAGGGTTTCCCCATGTGTCAGAGGGTTACACCCTGGTGGGAGGGGGCTAGGCCTGTACTGGAATAAGGTTACTTTGTGCTTCACAGTGTGCCAGAACCTAGAATATGCATTAGCAGGGGAAAAGCTGGGGGAAATCGGCTTGTGGAATGGACAAAAACCTAGTCTGAATTCTCACACCTTGCCCTTTTAACCCCGGCAGGCCAGAGAATAACATCCATGTTTCGCTGCAGATCATCTCGTCCTCCCAGGGGCAAGGAAATGGCTGCAATGGAGCTGGCTCAGGTAAGAGATTATCAGGGAGGTGGTGGTGGGCTCTGCTTGGAGGTTGAGGAGCTTTAAATGCATAGGAGGGTGGGAATTGCTAGAGGTGGTGGGAAGCAGGAAATATCTCGGGTGGAGAAAGGGAGGGGACAGCATGTGACAAACCTGCTGAGACTTGTGTAGTGTAGGGCATGATGGGTTGTCACCCCCAGGAAGCAGTTTGTGGAGCTTCTGGGAACTGCTGTGTCCTCTAACCCTCACGCTGGGCTGACCCTTCTCACACTGCTTTGCTGGAGATTTCTCCAGCCTCTCCAGGGCCTGTTATCACCCAACACAACAGCAGGTGGCGCCATGTTGCCAACTAAGCTACCTGAGTGCTTTACCTAAGCCACTCAAGGACAGATAGAAGAGAAGAGCCAATTTCCCACTCCCCAACCTTGCACACTTGCTGTAGTATAAATCCAGAATGATACCATCTTATAGTGCACGGGGATCTCTATAATGCAAGATCATTAATATAGTTCACCTTCCCCTCGATATAGGACAGATGCGCACAACAAGCAGAGATTTTCCCCAGACACTTCACTCAAAATACGCTGGTTAAGATAAAGCATCAAACAAGTTTATTAACTGCAGAAAGATAGATTAAGTGATTATAAGTGATAACAAACAGATCAAAGCAGATTATTTAGCAAATAACCAAAACTCAGACTAAGCCTAACATGCTAGATGGCTAGAATTTGAATTAGCAATTTCTCACCCTGACTGATGGTACAAGCAGTCCCCCAAGTTTCCATACACAAGCTAGAAATCTCTTGATCCTGGGAGCAGCACTTCCCCCACATCAGTTTTTGTTTCTCAGGTGTTTCCAGGAGTTCTCTTGTGTGGGGAATGAGGCCAAGAGATGATGTCACACCCCACCTTATGTAGCTTTTCCATATGGTGGGAACCTTTTGTTCGAAACTCAGTTCCTAGTCCAGTTTGTGGAAAAATACAGGTACTAAAATGGAGTTTAGTGTCATGTGGTCTGGTCACAGGCCCTGCTGAGTCATAGTAGCCATGACTCCTAGGCTGGCTGAAACATTCATAGGAAGGCTAAGCTCTTCCACTGTCCATTGTTTTGGTGAGCCATCAGCGCTGTCTGCCTTCTTCATTGCTGTACCTGAAAGGCTCGTTGTGGGTGTTACCCAGAGTAAGCACATTTGAAATACAGATCAAGAGTCAATATCCATAACTTCAGATACGAACATCATATGTGCACACAAATAGGATAATCATATTCAGCAAATCAGAACTTTTCCAGTGACACCACACATGGTGCATCTTGTACAAAATAGATCATAATTATGTCCTAATCATATTATAATCATACCATTATGATGAATATGGGGGTGTAGTTTCAGATAGGTCCTAATTTCAAGGCACAGGAGTTGGGAATGGAAATTCCCCTCTTTGTGGAACAGGAAATAAACCTCCAGCCAGGGCTGGGACAACTTCCCAGAATCCCAGTGATGGAGCCTGACTCTCCTGGCATTTCATTAATTACCACCAACCCCAATCTTTGTGGCAACTGTAAACTTTATCAGTGATGATTTTGTACTCTCTTCTAAGTCATGGATAAGAATGTTAAATAGCACAGGGCCAAGAACCAATCCCGCAGGAACCTGCTAGAAAGAAATCCACTCGACCATGGTTCCCCATTTACTATCAGAGTTTTTAATCTATTTAATGTATGCCGTGTTTATTTTGTATCATTCTAGTTTTTTTAGTAAAAATATTGTGATGATCAAGTCATGTCCCTGACAGAAGTTTAGTTATATTACATCAATACTATTAGCTGCAACCAAACTTTTGATCTCATCCAATAAGGATATCCCGTTAGTTTGACAGGCTCTATTTTCTCTAAACTTTTGTTAATGGGCACTACAATAATGACCTTCTAACTTCTATTCTTTACTATTGACTTCCACTTTCTTCCATATATTTTATTTGGAGAGTGCTGGGATTCCTACCAGGGAGCCACTAACAGGGTCCAGAGACAGCCCCATCTCCTATATTTAGCTCTGGCTAGTAGCTATGTGATAAATGTGAAGACCCTGCTTCTATCTGTCAGCTGGGAGACACAAAGGTTCTCTCTCTCTACTCTCTGATGCCTCCTGGCTGCTGTAAGCAAGGTGGGGTGGGACTCTGTTAACATGTGCCTTCCGGAGCTTCCATTTCCCTGGTGCTGCTGTTCCGTGAATAGTGGGGTTGTGAGTGGGTCAGCATGTACTGAGTGTTGGACTCTTGCTCTTTCAGGGGCCGATGACCTTCGAGGAGGTGGCTGTGTATTTCTCCAGGGAAGAAGGGACTCTGCTGGACCCCACTCAGAGAGCCCTCTATAGGGATGTCATGCAGGAGAACTATGAGATGGTGGTCTTGCTGGGTAAGGATTCCTGTCCCTTCTGTTCTTGGAAGAGGAAATGACGAGTGAAGGTTCATGCCACCCCCACAATGCCATCTGTACCCTGTCCTGTTTCAGCATCACCCCAATAGGCCAGTGACACACATACTACCGGAGACCCTCCTCTGCTGCAGAACACTTTGGGAACAGAGCACAGGAGCAGTATCACACAATGTCAAATATCTCCTCTTTACTCAAGTAAAACTGGGGGTTACGTCCAGCATAATGAACAGAAGCTTCCTACCCCCAGCCTTCTCTCAAACCCTGAGCCTTCTCTACCCAAACCAGAATGTGCTTGGGGTGTAACAAGCAGACGGCTGGAATCAGAGCTGCCGGTCCAGGGTTACTTATCATACAGAGACTCAGTGCGTCCTTGAACGCTGGCTGGGAGTATCCAGACAGGGGAGCTCCAGCAGCAGAACTCTGAATCTCACCCAGGATTACAGATGACGCAACTCCTCACTGATCTAGATTGTACCCTAGCATGTGAAAATGGCCTAGGTTGGTAGTGACATTTCTTGAGACATGGAGAGTCTTGCTCCCATATCACCAGGTGTAATAAAAATAACAGGAAAAGCCAAATATGGAAAACTGATTGTTCAGCTTGCTTTTGACCTGCATCATATTTTGCAATATATTCCAAATAAGGAAATTAATGTGCAACGTATGTGTCATTGTTTATGGTTTTAAGTTGTAAAAGGCTTGTGTGATTTTTAGCTCGGGGACAGTATTCCAATAGCTGTCGCCCCCTGCGTCCTTGTAACCAAGAAAAGAGCCTCAGACTGAGCTGATTCAAAATCAATCCTGTGGTTGTTTTCCACAACAGCCTTAATAGGTCCCTGTGATGGATGTAAGGCTACGTCTAGACTACCCACTGTATCGGTGGGTTAAAATCGATTGCTCGGGGATAGATATATCGCGTCTCATCTAGACGCCATATATCGATCCCCGAGCGCGCTTATATCGATTCCGGAACTCCACCAACCCCAACCGAGTTGTGGATTCGACAGGGGGAGCCGCGGACATCGATCCCGCGCGGTGAGGATGGGTTAGTAATCCGATCTTAGATATTCTACTTCAGCTACATTATTCACGTAGCTGAAGTTGCGTATCTAAGATCGATTTCCCCCCGTAGTGTAGACCAGTCCTTAATGTCTTCACACCTTCCCCCTGCAGGAGAATGGCTATTGGACCAGCTGTTTGCCTTGCTGTCTCCGAGGAACTGGTCTGTGGGTGTTCCCCAGAACTGAAACTTTTTCAGTAATATCATACTGTAAAATCTCACAATTTTACATACAGTGTTACTACACATTTTAACAGGAGGATAATATTCACTAGGTTATGTGTTTTCTAATGATACCTCACAAGCCATACTGGGTACAAAATTGATCATAATTTTCTAGAAGAGTGAACACAGGGATATAGACTGACACAGTGTCTGTGTGTGTGTTCCCAGCAGATATGTGAGTATTTCAATCCCTCATAAGCACAATGTTTGGCATCTTCAAGGATCTGGGGAACTGATCCTGGGAATTCACTAGTTTAGCAAGTGTGAGACTGCATGAAATTGTGAGACCCTTTGGTATTAATAAAATAATATAATCTGATAAAATTGCAATAAATCATGCTAGGTATGCCATGTAAAGTGTCAGTGAAAATGTTATGGTTTGCCAAGTATGATAATTTTGTTTCTATGTTTCTATCACCTTTGTATTGTGAGTTACAGATATGTAGGGTATATCTGTATTTCCAGACTTGTGCAGTTTTTCTGGGTGACACCCCCAGACATATTGGCATCAACATTGCCTAGCGTGTTTGATGGCCCATTGAGGGTCATCAGCTGTACAATGAGCCCATGGACCAAGGGGATACACCTATTGAGTCAGCAAAACATGCTGGGGTATGCCTGTGTAATGAGACCTCCAAAGCTTTTCCATGCCATGTCCTGTGAAGCTTGTGTTTGGGACACAGGAAGTACAAGCCACATGGCAAAAGGAATATAAAGCGCAGCTGCATCATCTCCATCTTGTCTTCAATCCCCCTTCCTAGCTCTGGAGCAACTTCTCTACAAATTGAACCCTGGAACAAAGGACTGAATGACCCATCCAAGCTGTGGATGCGTTCCAGACAGACTTTCAAGCCAGTAACTCACCAATACTGCTAAGAACCTGATATATCCATTTTCAAATGTATCTGATTGCTTTTCCATTTAACTTCTTTCTGTCTTTCTTTCGTTTAAACCTTTAGTTTAGATGCTAAAGAATAGTCTGGAAGGATGGAATTTAACTTCATTCTTTCATTTGTTCTTTCTTCTAAACATTTAGTTTAACTGCTAAAGGATTGGCTGTCAGCATGGTATTTTGGATGAGATCCAAACCTATAGTGACTGGGTAATGTGGCTGACCTTCCACCCACCCACTTCCTGGATCCAATTAGGATCACTCTCCTGCTGCCCTCTGGCCATGCTGTATCACAGTGAGCAGAGTTTTTAAATAACCTCTCACTGTACGGGACCTAGTTGCTGATTAGGAATCAGAAAACTGTCATGCAATAAAGGGGGCCGTGTGATTTCTTTTTTCAGAGTCTCGTTAACCAGTGTGTGGGATCAGAAGCACAGTTTGTGACTGGTCAGTGAGTTTAACTTCAGTGTTAACCACCAGTTTGGGGAGCATCTGCTCTCCCTTTTTCAGCCTGCTCTGACCTTGGCATTTTCATTGAGGACTGCCCCAGGCACACCAGGTCACACTAAGCACTGAAGATAAATTAATAGAATGCTTTTGATGATTAAGTTTTATGAAATCAACTGAACTCCTTTGTTTTCTTTCATCTGAGCAGGGTTTCTGGTTTTCCAACGTGATGTGATCTCCCAGCTGGAACAAGGGGAAGAGCCATGGGTCCCAGAGCTGCAGGGTTCAGAGGAAAGAGAGATCCTGAGATCTCCCCGCACAGATGAGGAAACATTAAACCAACTCAGAATCCGTAAGTGCCTGAAAGAAACATCTGGGATGCCCTACAAAGGTCTTGGGGAGTCTCTCAGTTCATTATTGTCTATAGCAGGGGTCGCATCAACAGGGTAAATATAGGTCAAGGCTTGCTATAGATCCTAGCGGACACCGGCAGTAGCTTTCTCCCTTCCCCCTGCGAAGTTGGATGAGATGTGAAGGCTGAATTGATCCCCTCCTCTCTCCTGTTGGGAGGAGCTGAGTTCCTGATTTTTATTGGACCTCTCTCCAGCACTTGTTTTGGTTTGGCCTTCCCCTTTCCATCCCTGTTTGAGGTTTCTGTCTCTATCACAGCAGGTGATGCAATGACATGTGAGAAAGAGGAGCAGAATTCTCAGCAGGGAAATGTTGAGCAAGTGGATAAACACAGAGCATTATCGCAAAGAATGAAAAGGAATGTGTCCAGCAGTCACGAGCAGGGAAGATCCTGTGAGGTTCAGCACAGACCAGAAAAAGAGCAGGGAAACCAGCCAGGGGAGAAAATGGATAAATTTATTTCCTGTCAGGGAACTCAGAAGGGCCTTAAGGAAACCAGAATACAGCAGGAAATCTGCAGGGAAAAGCAAAAAAATACCAGCGCTGAGTGTGGGAAAAACTTCACTTACAGATCAGGCCTTTCTCAACATCAGAGAATCCACACAGGGGAGAGGCCCTATGAATGCCATGAGTGTGGAAAACTCTTCACTCAAAGATCAGCTCTTATTAGGCATCAGAGAATCCACACAGGGGAGCGGCCCTATGAATGCCGTGAGTGTGGGAAGTGCTTCAGTAACAGATCAGTCCTTATTACCCATCAGAGAATCCACACAGGAGACAGGCCCAGCAAATGCCGTGAGTGTGGGAAAACCTTCAATCGCAGCTCAAACCTTATTAGGCATCAGAGAATCCACACAAGCGAGAGGCCCAGCGAATGCCGCCAGCAGGCCTGCACGATTCGTAAAGCGGCAAGGGCCACATTACTCTAAAGAAAACAGCTAAGGGCGGAAACCCTCCAGCCCTGCGGAACCACCCCCACCTCAGGACTTCCCGGCCCGGTGGAAACACCCCGCTCAGCCCTGCAGAAACAAACCCTCCTTCCCCAGCACCGCCCCACCAAAACAGCTGTGGGTCAAAAAGGAAGGTTGGGGGTGGGGTGGTGGTACTTGATTTTAAATCAACCAGGGGCCACCAGCTGAAGAGGTGGCTGGGAGCCCTCAGAGTCAAATTAAAGGGCTCGGTGGCTGAGGGAACCCGGAGCTTTGTGGGGCTGGGGCAGCGATTCAAAAGGCCCAGAGCTGTTGCTGAGAGGAGCCTAAGCTCTTGAAATCCCAGCCCCACTCCATCCGCTGGAGCTGTGGCCGGGATTAAAAGGGCTCTGGGCTGCCTTCAGCCGCAGGGATCTCTGAGCCCTTTAAATCTCAGCCGCTGCTGGGATTCAAAGGGCTCTGGGCTGCTCGTGGTGGCAGAGAAGTGATTGAGGATGTCACCCTAAACCAGTGGTCCCCAAACATTTTACACTGTGCCCTCTTATCCATGGCTGTGGCCCCTCAGAAGCCACAGTTGAGAACTGGGGCTGGGAGTGGGGCTGTTGCTTGCTGGGGAGAGGGGTGTGGACAGTGGTAAAGGGGTCGACGCCGGGCTGGGAGCCAGAGTCTCAGGCTGAGGGAGGGGTTGGAGAAGAGCTGGGACAGAGTGCTGCTGAGTAATGCTCCCTCCCTCCCCTGCATAGGGGCTGGCTCAGGCCCTGAGGTGCCTACCCCTCCATCAGGACGCAATAGGTATGTTCTGCTGCCCTTCACTCATACAGGAAGGAGAATAACATTTCATTCCACTCAATCCTAAAGTGATTTGTAACCCACCACCATCCCAAACTGGTCATTTTGGGAAAGCGGCCCCACCATGCTGCATACCTAGGCAGAGTAGGTGTGTCTATGCAAACACGGTCTGTTCCTGAAGTCTTTCCCCCAGTTCCTCACTAGATGTGAGTCGGGAGCTCATTCAGCCCCTGCTTATGCTTAGTATTTAAAAACTCCATCTTATCCCTATCTCTGCCGGCCTTAAATTTCTCTTCCTGTCCATTTCCTGACAGCTCAGGTGAGGTGACCGAGTGGTTAAGATGATGGACTGCTTATGCATTGTGCTCTGCACGCATAGGTTTGAATCCCATCCTCATTGGAGGCATTTGGTCTTCACACCTCCTTTATAGACAGCCATCGTCCCCTTTGGTACAATAACAGCTCTAGCAATGTTGCTTCCTACAAACAAAAACCTTCTGAGAAATTCAGACCCCTTCATTGCTTTAAATAAAATGTCTAAATCCCACATTTCTAAAATGTTTTTCTCTAGTCCTGTATTTCTTAGCTTTTCTCTCAAAAGGTAACATCCTCATAATCTCCCCCAAACACCCTGGGACCTGCCCAAATTCTTAAAATACTCCCATCCTGAGCAAGGCCTCAACAGTGAACCAGAGCTAGTGTCTAGGCCAAGCTGTTCTGAAGGAGGCAACTCAAACATTTTCTCTCTGCTTCCCTTGGCAAAGTCTGACTGGGAAAAGAAAATCCCCCAAAGTGAAAATTTTCTGCTGAAAAACCAATACTAGTCTGTTTGGGGACTTTGGTTTGAATGCATTATTATTATTCTCTTCTGATTTCTGAATCAGTTTTGTCATCCAGGTGTGTTTCCAGCTGTTGAGTTGTGGGGAGAGAGGCCAAGTTATGATGTCTCTACCCTTCTTTCATAGTTCCTTCCAACTTTCTAGAAAGCTCCTTTGCTAGGATGTGAGTCAAGCAGTGCCCATTGTTGCTGTGTTATCTCGGAGAAGTCTGCATTGTACACGGTTCCTGGGATAGTCCTTGGGAGTGTGGATCCCTTTCATGGGCCAGCAGCGAGTCTGGTTCCTCCATTGTCACACCTGAAAGGCTGGTGGTGGGCATTTCCCAACCTCATAACATATCTCAGTAACACACACAGAGCAAACTTCATAACTTCCCAGGCAATGCTACACACACAGACCAACACAATATTAATGTTCAAAAGATCAAGACTTTTGAAATGATACCTCACCAGGCAGACTTTGTACAAACCGTATCATCTTTATATGAGAGTGGTGAATATGGGGCTTCGAGGTGCTACTCTGAGCACAGCGTGCCACATCTGGGCTGACATTGCAATGGAGATGTACCCGTAGAGTCCATCTCTGCTAGGATAAAGATGGCAGCATGGCTGGCCTGGGTCATCTGACTTGAGCTCATGGAGCTAACGCTGAGGGGCTAAAAACTGTGGTGCAGATATTTGTGTTCACGCTGAAGCCTGGGTTCAGAAACCCTCACCCTCCTGCGGTGTCTGAGGTTGGGCGCAAGCCCATCTGTCTGCACTGTAATGTTATAGTCTTGCAGCCCAAGCCCCATAACCCTGAGTCAGCTGGCCGGCCTTTGGGACAGGTGCCCTGCGTGTTTTAATCACAGTGTAGACATAACATTAGGATACATCTACAGTGCAATGAAACACCATGGCTGGCCCATGTCAGATTAATCAGGGTCATGCGGCTTGGTCTGTGAAGTTGCATTATACGTATCTTGGCTCAGGCTCTGTACCCTGCTCTAGGAGCCCAGAAAGTTGAGAGGGAGTTTAGCGAGTGGAAATGGTAAAACCGCAGTGAAGTATTACCCTGGACTCATGGCATTTCTCCATCGGTCTGTCTGCTTTGGGAGAGGGACTTAAACATGTCCTGCTGCAGTTGTTATTTCAAAGGGTGGTTTAGGATTTTCATTCTCAAACATGGTGCACAAAGTAGGACTCAATCCTCAGTGTA
Organism: Gopherus flavomarginatus; assembly: GCF_025201925.1. NCBI lineage: Eukaryota > Metazoa > Chordata > Testudines > Testudinidae > Gopherus > Gopherus flavomarginatus. The sequence continues at coordinate 58,522 of NW_026114629.1, read as the reverse complement.
AATAAACAAGCTACCAACACATCAGAGATTCCAATAACAGTGGCAGGTATTCTCTGGGCACTGAGATTTTTCAAGGAGTTGGTGGCTCCTTTCTTTCCTCTTCCTGGAGTAAACTCAGCTTTTTATTCCATCCTTGATGATTCATGGGATAATAGCAGCAGCCTGAAAAAAGAGGAGAGGGAATATCTCACTGCCAGGGGTGAAGGTGGCCACGTCCCCTCTGTTTGACCATTGCCATTGCAGGAGAGAAGGTTTCAGTGGAATTGAATGCTCTGGCTCAGACAAGTGACACTGGAAGATTTTACTGTTCATGGATCCATGCAAAGGAAATTGTGTCTCTGTGTGAAAATGGGGAGGGAAATGAAACACCCACATGGTGGCATCTAAGGCAGAAGGGACCCCTATAGGATTAGAACAGAATAAATTCTCAAGCAGCATGTTTCTTACTTTGCCCATCTGTCAATTTTGATGATTATCAATGGAAATATTTTGCCATTGGGTTGTGTGTTTACACAGAAATTGACATTTACTAACAAATAAGTAATTCTTCCAAGCCTGCCTAGTCTGCCAGTGCTGAGTTTAGATGGACAGAGTCACTCTTCCCCTTCCCCATGCCAGGCCTGGGCTCTCCATGCTGCCCACTTTCCGCAATGTTGAGATCCATCCCTGATCTCCCCTCAGACCTCTGCCCCCCACTCCCACTTCTGGGATCCACTCCCCACACTGTCCAAATGCCCTGCTTCTAGGATCCCTCCCCCTTGCCCTTCCTCCCCTCTGAGCAAAAGCTCTGCACTATTCCCACACTGGAAATTGAACCCCAGGCCACCTGGGTGAAAACCAGGAATCCAGATCACTAGACCACATGAGCCTGGGATTGTGCTGCTGGTCTACTAAGACAACCCCTCATGAGAGCAGCAGCACCACCCAGCAGGGATTGCACACAGGGCTGCATTAACCCTTCAGGTGCTGAGGTTTTCCCTCTGTCCATTCCCAGTGCCTGTGATCAGGAAATAGACATCAGGGCTCCCAGGTGCTGCACAGACCATGACTGAGATCAGGACCCCACATTGCACTAGGTGCTGTACAATCCCTGGCCAACACTGGGACTCCCAGGGGGTTCCCCTCAATTTCCGTGATCCTCTGCTGCCCAACTTCTTCTGACTCCCTCTGGCTCACCCCCCCCGCAAAAAACCCACCTTTCCAAGCAGTCCTCCATTCCCTGCCCCCTAATTTTGCTTTCACACCCTGGGACCATCTCCTCTCTTCGTCCCTCCTCTCCCCCCGAGGTGAGCAGAGATGGAGGCTACTTCAGCCAGCAGAGTCAGCCCCAGCGACCCGCCTGGGGCAGTGTTTGCAGACACAGGGAGGGAGCAGCTGGGAGTTGTGGGTACTGGGAAGAAGGAGGCAGGAGAACAAAGCCCAGAGCCTGGGGGCGGGGCTCTGGCACTGACTGGGGCAGGGCAGCTCCTTGGAGCGGGGCTCTGGCACAGGCAATGGGCGGGGCAGCTCCTGGGGGAGGAGCTCTAGCAGAGGCCGGGGGCGGGAGCAGCTCCTGGAGCGGGGCTCTGGCACAGGCAAGGGGTGGGGCAGCTCCTGGGGGTGGGGCTCTGGGGGCAGTGGGATGTAAGGTCAGCTGCTCCCCCCTCCCTGCTCCTGCGGAGGCTGAGTGAGTCCCCCCCCAACAGCCTCAGGGGTCAGGGTGGGCGGGAGTGCGGGGCCAGCAGCAGCACAGCCCGCCCCGCTTCCCTGGGCTGCCCCGCACACCTCGGGCTGATCGCTCTGCCATGGCATCCTCATGAATCGCTGCTCCCTGCCCGCCAGGCTCGGCTTCAGCCACAGCAACATCGGGTGCCCCAGGGAGCCCAGCTAGGCTGGTTCTTGGGGTAGTGGAAGGTTAGGGGAAGAGGAAGCTCCAGATAGTGGCAGAAGGGGTGGGGGAGGGGAGAGAAGCGGAGCTGGAGTGGGGGAGGAGAAGCCCCGGACTGGACTGGAGCCACGCTGGGGAGGGGATGGGGGAGGAGAAGCCCTGGGCCCCTGCAGGAGCTGCAGTTGGGGGAGGGAGAGGGAGAAGCACCAAGCTGGGGAAGAGGAGGAGAAGCCACGCTGGGTTGGTGTTATATCCTTGGGGGCAGCCAGTTTAGGAAGAAATCACTTGAGGCCAGACAGCAGACAGTTAACAAAAGTACCATTTATTTACAGACACAGAGCTCGCCTAACAGGCTGAAGCTGGCTGGGCTATCCCTAATAATCTAACTCAGTTGCCATAGGAATAAAAGCCATTACAACAAAATACACAACATTTTCCTCCCCCGCTGATAAGAACACCTCCCCTAAATAAAACACACACTAGACTAGAGGCAGCAAAGAATCCTGTGGCACCTTATAGACTAACAGACGTTTTGGAGCATAAGCTTTCGTGGGTGAATACCCATTTCGTCAGATGCATGTAGTGGAAAGTTCCAGGGGCAGGTATATATATGCAGGCAAGCTACAGATAATGAGGCAGTTCAATCAGGGAGGATGAGGCCCTGTTCCAGCAGTTGAGGTGTGAAATCCAAGAGAGGAGAAACTGGTTTTGTAATTGGCAAGCCATTCACAGTCTTTGTTTAATCCTGAGCTGATGGTGTCAAATTTGCAGATGAACTGAAGCTCAGCAGTTTCTCTTTGAAGTCTGGTCCTGAAGTTTTTTTGCTGCAGGATGGCCACCTTAAGGTCTGCTATAGTGTGGCCAGGGAGGTTGAAATGCTCTCCTACAGGTTTTTGTATATTGCCACTCCTAATATCTGATTTGTGTCCGTTCACCTTTTTCTGTAGCGACTGTCCAGTTTGGCCTATGTACATAGCAAAGGGGCATTGCTGGCATATGATGGCAGGTGAATGAACCGGTGATGGTGTGGCTGATGTGGTTAGGTCCTGTGATGTTGTCACTGGTGTAGATATATGGGCAGAGTTGGCATTGAGGTTTGTTGCATGGATTGGTTCCTGAGCTAGAGTTACTATGGAGCAGTGTGCGGTTACTGGTGAGAATATGTTTCAGGTCGGCAGGTTGCCTGTGTGGAAGGACTGGCCTGCCACCCAAGGCCTGTGAAAGTGTGCGATCATTGTCCAGGATGGGTTGTAGATCCCTGATGATGCATCAGAGAGGTTTTAGCTGGGGACTGTATGTGATGGCCAGTGGAGTCTTGCTGGTTTCTTTCTTGGGTTTATCTTGCAGTAGGAGGCTGCTGGGTACAGCAGAGAAACTGCTGAGCTTCAGTTCATCTGCAAATTTGACACCATCAGCTCAGGATTAAACAAAGACTGTGAATGGCTTGCCAATTACAAAACCAGTTTCTCCTTCCTTGGTTTTCACACCTCAACTGCTAGAACAGGGCCTCATCCTCCCTGATTGAACTGCCTCATTATCTCTAGCTTGCCTGCATATATATACCTGCCCCTGGAACTTTCCACTACATGCATCTGACGAAGTGGGTATTCACCCACGAAAGCTTGTGCTCCAAAACGTCTGTTAGTCTATAAGGTGCCACAGGATTTTTTGCTGCTTTTACAGATCCAGACTAACACGGCTACCCCTCTGATACTAGACTAGAGAAGGAGGGTAGACTGCCTCCATTCCAGGCTAAACCCGGGGATTATTTTGTCCCATAACTGTAGGTTCACTCTAGCTAAAGATCCAGCCGATGAGGAGGCCTTCTGTCTCTAGGTGGATTACGGCAAACTTCTGGTGTTGTTGCACCAAAAAGTACCATGGGCTTAGGGTCTGCAGCACAAACAGGTGAGGAGGTGGTATCAGCTCATGCTGGGCAAAGGGGTATCTCAACCGCTGGCAGTAAGGGAGGAGAACAGTCAGGAACAGGTGACTCGTGAGTCAGTGTCTGACCAGAAGAGGTGAAGTCACACCACTCAACTGCAGATGTGTCTGAGGACTGGCATGATCTGGCAACAGCTGATCTACATGTCGCCGCCAGGTAAGATTCTCTGCAGTCCGAACTGTGTAGGAAACAGTTCCTGTTTGAGTGATGATCGTGGCAGGGACCCATTTAGCTCCAGAAGTATAATTCCGAGCCAAAACTGGCTGTCCCGGGCTAAAGGTTCGGTCTTTTGCTCTGGGTGCACATCTGATGACTTGATGTTGCTGCTGATGTTGCACAATTTGTCAGGGTTCAGAAGGTTTCAGCAGATCAAAGCAAGTGTGCAGCTGTCGTCCCATCATTAGAAAGGCCGGGGATGCCTGGGTGGTAGCATGAGGTGTGTTTCTGTAGGAAAGTAAGAAGGTATCCAGACGCTTTTGAATGGAGTGTTGTCCCCTTGCTGATTTCAAAGCGTGTTTCATTGTCTGCACAAATCTTTCAGCTAATCCATTGGTAGATGGATGATATGGTGCTGACGTGATGCGGTGTATCCCATTTGCCTTCATAAAATTTTGAAACTCCTGAGAGACGAACTGCAGTCCGTTGTCGCTCACAAGTTGTTCTGGGAGACCAAAACAACTAAAGAGTCCCCGTAGTTTTTGGACAGTACTCTCTGCAGTAGTGGACTGGATTATAGAGGCTTCTGGCCATTTAGAATGGGCATCTACTGCCACCAAGAACATGCTTCCTTCAAGGGGGCCAGCAAAGTCAATGTGAATACGTTGCCACGGGTTTTCAGGCCAGTCTCATGGGTGTAGGGGTGTCCACTGGGGTGCATTCCTCATACCCTGACATGACATACAAGCTTTTGCTTTCTCTTCAATAGCACTGTCCAATCCAGGCCACCAAAAATAGCTTTGTGAAATTTCCTTCATGTGCACTATTCCACAGTGACTGGAATGTAGCTGTTCTAACATCTGTGATCTCAGTGGTGGTGGAATAATGACACGTCTCCCCCACAACAAACAACCGGATTGGACCGATAACTCCGTCCTCCTGGACATGTAGGTAACAAGGTCGGATGAGACCGGAAATGTTTGTCGAGATTTTCCATGCATCACCAGGTCCATAACTTGGGACAATACTGGGCCAACGCCAGTTGCCTTCTTTATCTGAGTAGCAGTGATGGGTGTATTCTCTACCTGATCAAAGTAGAAGATTTCCTTTTGGGCACTATCTTGATGTTTGATCGGCAAAGGCAACCTTGAGAGGCCATCTGCATTGCCGTGCAGAGTGGATTTCCGATATTTAATTTTATAAGTGTGTGCTGAAAGTAACAATGCCCAACGTTGCATACAACTAGCAGCTAATGGGGGAATGCCTGTGTAGGGTCCAAAAATTGACGTCAGATGTCGATGGTATGTGAGAAGAGTAAACTTTCGCCCAAACAGGTACTGATCAAACTTCCGAATTCCAGAAACAATTCCTAATGCCTCACGTTCGATTTGGGAGTAGTTAGTTTTTGCTTTGCTTAGAGTGCATGAAGCAAAAGCAATAGGTCTCTCTTCTCCAGAAGGCATAATGTGTGACACGACTGCTCCCTTTCCATAAGGGGAGGCATCACAGGCAATTATAGGGGTAAGGATGGATCAAAGTGTGTTAGAACTTCAGAATTTAGCAGTGCATCCTTAGCTTTGTTAAATGCAACATCACAGGCGTCAGTCCACTTCCAGGCCTTGTTCTGCCCCAGGAGCTCATGAAGTGGTTTTAGCAGTGTGGCTAACTGTGAGATGAACTTTCCATAATAGTTCAGTAGTCCTAGAAACGACTGCAGCTGGCTTACATTTCAATGTGGGGGAGCCTCTACCATAGCTTTAACTTTTTCAGGGGCCTTATGAAGACCTGCAGAATCAATGATGTGTCCCAAATATTCAACAGAGAGCTTGAAGAATTCACACTTGTCTTTGTGAAGTCTTAGGCCATACTCTTCCAGTCTTTGTAGGGTAGCCTCTAAATTCTTTAAGTGATCCTCTTCATTCCTTCCAGTGACCAGGATATCATCCAGATAGCACTGAACTCCTGACAAGCCACACAAGATCTGGTCCATAGCCCTCTGGAACAGGGCGGGAGCAGACATTATTTCGAAGGGTAGGCGACAGTATCGATAAAGCCCCTTATGAGTCACAATAGTCAACAGATCTTAGGACTTATAATCGACATGCATCTGTAAATATGCTTGACTCAGATCAATCTTACTGAACTTTTGTCCCCGAGCCAGGCCTGCGAAGAGGTCATCTATGCAGGGAAGAGGGTATTGCTCTGCACACAACACTGGGTTGACAATGACTTTAAAATCACCACAAATCCAGAGAGAGCCATCTTTCTTCACTGTTGGAACGATAGGAGTGGCCCATGAACTATGGGTAACTGGTGTTAGGACTCCATTGGTGACCAGGCGCTCCAGGTCTGTTTCGACTTTTGGCCTGATGGCATATGGCACAGTACAGGCTTTCAGATATTTTGGTGGACTATCAGGTTTAATGTTCAATGTGACAGTGATTCCTTTCATACGTCCCAAATCATCTCCAAAAACAGCAGCATGTTTCCTTAGTATAGGGGTTAGACTGGTTTCTTCTTTAGTCATCCAGTGCACTTCTGCCCGGGTCAGCTGAATCTTCCTTGTGTTGCTGGAGCAGCACTGGAATCCCATCCTCGTCGCCACTTGTTATATCCTTGGGGGCAGCCGGTTTAGGAAGAAATCACTTGAGGCCAGACAGCAGACAGCTAACAAAACTACCATTTATTTACAGACACAAAGCTAACCCAACTGGCCGAAGCTGGCTGGGCTAACCCCTAATAATCTAACTAAGTTGCCATGGGAACAAAAACCATGACAACCAAATACAGAACAGTGGGCACCCTGCTGTGTGGGAGGGATCACAGTAACCCAGACTCAGGGCTGGAACAGGCCCCTGATTGAGGGGGTGGCTGGATGGTTTACAGCACCCTGATGTCTCAGACAATGTGTTTCTCCCAAAGCCTCAGATCTGCATCCCCAGAAGGCTCCTGCACTGCCTCCGCTCCTTTCACCTTCTACAGCAAGGAGCAGCAGCAAGGGTCAGGGATGAGCCATAGGCACTAGGTGGGGGGCAGAGGCTTCAGGAGCCCAGAGTGTTTGCCTGTCTGGGCATTTTGGCTGAGACCTCAGGGACACATTGTGAGGCAGAATCCCAGGCATCTGTATGAAAGGAGCATAAAGACATAAGAGCAGCCAGACTGGGTCAGGCTGGGTCCATCTCGCCCAGTGTCCTGTCTTCCCATAGCGGCCAAAGCCAGGTACCCCAGAGGGAATGAACAGAACAGGTAATCATCAAGTGATCTATCCCCTGTCACCCGATCCCAGCAAACAGAGACTAGGGACACCTTCCCTGCCCATCCTGGCTCAGAGCATGACCTCCATGAATCGATTTAGCTCTTTTTCTGAGCCCTGTTATAGTCTTGACCTTCACAACATCCTCTGGCAAGGAGATCCGCAGGTTGACTGTGCATTGTGTGAAAAAATACTTCCTTTTGTTTGTTTTAAATGTGCTGCCTATTAATTTCATTTGGTGACCCCTAGTTCTTGTGTTATGAGAAGGAATAAGTAACACTTCATTATTTACTTTCTCCACACCAGCCATGACTTTATAGACCTCTATCATATCCTCCCTTAGTCATCTTTTCTCCAAGCTGAAAAGTCCCAGTCTTATTATTCTCTCCTCAGATGGCAGACACTCCATACCCCTTTCTGAACCTTTTCCAATACCAATACATCTTTTCTGAGATGGGGTGACCCAATCTGCATGGAGCATTCAAGATGTGGGCGTACCATGGATTTATACTGTGGCAATAAGATTTTCTCTCTTATTTTCTATCCCTTTCCTAATGACTCCAAACATTCTGTTCGCTTTTTGCCGGCTGCTGCACATTGAGTGGATGTTTGCAGAGAACTATCCACAGTGACTCCAAGATCTCTGACTTGAGTTGCAACAGCTATTTGACATCCCATCGTTTTATATGTATAGTTGGGATTATGTTTGCCAATGTGCATCACTTTGCATTCATCAGCATTGAATTTCATCTGCCATTTTATTGCCCTTTCACCCAGTTTTGTGAAATCTCTTATTAGCTCCTCACAGGCTGCTTCGCACTTAACTATCCTCAGTAGTTTTGGATCATCTGCAATTTTTGTCACCTCGCTGTTTAGCAGATCATTTATCAATATGTTGACTACTCCTGGTCCCAGTACAGACACCACTAGTTACCTGTTTGCATCCTGAAAACTAACCATTTATTCCTACTCTTTGTTTCCTAGCTTTTAACCAGTTATTGATCCACATGAGGACCTTCCAGAGGTGAAAGTAAGTCAGTCCAGTCCAGTATGGGATATCGGCAAGAGCGGGTATGCTGTGCCAGCCCGGCCCGGCTTCCCCAGGCTGGTGATTTAAATGGCCCAGGGCTCCCTGCAGTGGCTGGAGCCCCGGGCCCTTTAAATCGTCTCCCAAGCCCCCCTGCCAGAGCCCCGGGGAGCAAATCACTGCCATGGATGCTGCTCTCTCCTGCGCTACGAACACAGAGCAGGGGCGGCGGAAGCTTCCTTACAGTGGAGTGGGCACCGTTTTCTGAACTGTAGCACTCCCATGACACCCCTTCCTCAAGGACCCACACTCACACCACCCCTCCCCCTGAGGCCACACGCACAGAACGCCTCTTCCCCCCCTAAGACTCCACCCTTCCCCCCACTCCATCACTGGTCCTAACAGCTGGTAAACAGTGGTGGAGCCACAGCCCTCTAACCCCCTGTTCCAGCACCCCTGACACAGAGTTAAGCAGGCAGCAGTGTGTGTGTGTGTGTGTGTGTGTGTGTGTGTGTGTGTGTGTGTGTGTGTGTGTGTGTGTGTGTGAGACAGAGGCTGCTGTGCTGACCTGAGCCAGTGAGGGAAGCAGGGGCTGATGTTGGGGCTGTCTCCCTCCCCCTGCCTCAGGACTGGTTGCTTGCAGCAGCTGTCTGAACTTAGAGACAGTGTGCCCACACATTCACTCTCTCCCTACACACACAAACACACTCTCTACCCCACCAGGCACATTGCAGTTGAAAAGCAGCTGGCAATCTAGTAGGATTCCTATGGAACAATGGGATAGAGAAACCTGCATCATGTGATGCTGTACCAGCCATGAGGTCTTGCAAACCCTTCCCAAAGCACCTGCAGCCAGTTGTACAGCTACCCACAATGCACTGCTCTCTGTGGCCATCCAAGATTCTAGCCTGGATGTGCTGTGGTGACACAAGAGGCATAGTGTGGACATGCAACAGTTGTTTAATTAAAACACTTTAAAGCCACATTACCCAATAGTGTAGACATAGCTTGTGAGTGAGACAAGACCCAGCTCCCTTGCAACTAAAGAACCACAACTTCCCCCATAGTTGACAGGATTTGAACCTGTGCAGGGAAACCACAATATATTGCTAGTCCAACACCTTAACCACTCAGCTATAAGTACTCACTTGAGATCAGTCTCTCAGTACATTCTAGTTCTGTTCTCAATCTGTGATCAATTCCAGTTGTTCCCTCAGACCAGCTTCCACAACACACACACTGCTGTGCCATTGTGTAAGTGTGTCCATGGCTGAACTGCAAGAATTCCTGCTCATTTCCCTTCTGGCTGGAGCATGAGGAGGGTGTTTTTGTGATCAATTATGTTCCTGTAGATTGTTGTCCATTTCCTGCCTTGATCATTCAGACAGTTCCTTTACCATCATATCCCCAGCACATCTGGGATTACAATAGCAGAGGGTAGGTTTTCTCCTGGGCACTGAGCTTTGCTAGGGGATTGGTGGCTCCTTTCTTCCTCACCCGGGAGTAAACTCAGCTATTTATTCCATCCTTGATGTTTCAAGGAATAGCAAGAGATGACCGAGGAAAGAGGTGTACAGGGCGGGTCTTAGGGGAGGGACAGAGAGGTGTGGGTGGTGGACAGGGCAGGTCAGGGGACGGGGTAGAGAGGTGTGAGTGCTGGACAGGGTGGGTCTCAGGGGAGAAGCAGAGAGGTGCAAGTGGTGGGCAGGGCTGGTCTTAGGAGAAGGGGCAGAGAGGTTTGGGCAGGGTGAGTCTCAGGGAAAGGGCAGAGAGGTGGGGGCAACAGACAGGCCTTGGGGTAGGGAGTGGAGAGGCACAAGGAGGCCTTCGGGCAGCAGAGGAGCAAGCGAAAGGTGGACCAGCAGGCCTCAGCCAAAAAGGAAGAGCAGGGGTGGGAAGTGGCCAAATGGGAGTGAGGGCAGAGCACAGGTGGGGCCTCAGAGGGAGGAGAATAAGTCAGGGGGTGGAGTGGGCAGGGCCACCCAGAGGATTCAGAGCCTGGGGCAAAACAATTTTGGGGGCCCTTTCCATAAAAAAAGTTGCAATACTCTAGAATACTATATTCTCATGGGGGCCCTGCAGGGCCTGGGGCAAATTGTCCCACGTGCCCCCCCTCTGGGTGGCCCTGTCCTCAGCCTCTCCTTGTAAGTCCCCTGCCCCCTAATCATTTTTATTGCCCTCCCCTGGACTCAATCCAACTTGTTTCTGTAGTGGGAGGGCGAAAACTGGACGCAATGCTCCAGATGTGGCCTCACCAGTGCTGAATAGAGGGGAATAATCACTTCCCTCGATCTGCTGGCATTGCTCCTTCTAATCCAGCCCAGTAGGACCAGTTACCCATATTGAATGCAGACCCAGCAATATTTGATCAATTGGTTAATGTCCATTCAGGAGGTTCTTTCCTACCTAATCATAAATAATGAAGATGCTCTAAGCAGAGGGGAGAGAGCTGTCCCGCCCGTGCAGTTAATCCATCTCCCCGAGAGGTGGTAGCTGGGGGAATCTATGTGGGTGGGTGTGCAAGCTGTGGTGTCTCCATGCATCTATAAGTTTAATGAAACCCCATTTTTAAAAGCACTGTGGTCTGGGAAGAGAACGGGAGATCTTTGAGGCAGGACCTGTCCTTCAAACTCTTTAAGATCACTGACTTACTTTCACAGCAATCATGGGGGTACAGCTCAGTGGTAGAGTGTTTAACTGCAGATCAAGTAGTTCTTGGTTCAGATCTAAGTGCCCCCTTACACACCTCTTCCTTCAGCGAAAGTTATTGCATTTCTGTTATGTTCCCGAGTTCCACTGAGTAGGGATCCCTGAAATGAATGCGAACACTCAATATTTTCCTGTGCAAATACATAAAAACCTAGCAAACATGTGACTCCACTGATATCAGTTCCAATCCTCTAAAGGATTAAAGAATCCTTATTGAGGTTGCAGGAAAAAACCATCCCGATGTGTAGAAAGAATAGTAAATATGGCAGGCGGCCAGCTTGGCTTAACAGTGAAATCCTTGCTGATTTTAAAGGCAAAAGAGAAGCTTACAAAAAGTGGAAGATTGGACAAATGACCAGAGAGGAGTATAAAAATATTGCTCAGGCATGCAGGAGTGAAATTAGGAAGGCCAAATCACACTCGGAGTTGCAGCTAGCAAGAGATGTTAAGAGTAAGAAGAAGGGTTTCTTGCGGTATGTTAGTAACATGAAGAAAGTCAAGGAAAGTGTGGGCCCCTTAGTGAATGAAGGAGGTAACTTAGTGGACAGAGGATGTGGGAAAAGCTAATGTACTCAATGCTTTTTTTGCCCCTGTCTTCACAAACAAGGTCAGCTCCAAGACTGCTGCACTGGGCAGCAGAGTATGGGGAGAAGGTGACCAGCCCCCTGTGGAGAAAGAAGTGGTTCGAGACTATTTAGAAAACTGGAGACCAGCACATGTCCATGGGGCTGGATGTGCTGCATCCGAGGGTGCTAAAGGAGTTGGCGGATGTGATTGCAGAGCCATTGGCCATTATCTTTGAAAACTCATGGCAATCGGGGGTGGTCCCGGATGACTTGAAAAAGGCTACTGTAGTGCCCATCTTTAAAAAAGGGAAGAAGGAGGATTTGGGGAACTACAGGCCAGTCAGTCTCACCTCAGTCCCTGGAAAAATCATGGAGCGGGTCCTCAAGGAATCAATTCTGAAGCACTTATAGAAGAGGAAAGTGATCAGGAACAGTCAGCATGGATTCACCAAGGGCAAGTCATGCCTGACTAACCTAATTGCCTTCTATGAGGAGATAACTGGGTCTGTGGATGAGGGGAAAGCAGTGGATGTGTTATTCCTTTACTTTAGCAAAGCTTTTGATGTGGTATCCCACAGTATTCTTGCCAGCAAGTTAAAGTATGGGCTGGATGAATGGACTGTAAGGTGGTTAGACAGCTGGCTAGATTGTCAGACTCAATGGGCAGTGATCAAAGGCTCCATGTCTAGTTGGCAGCCAGTTTCAAGCGGAGTGCCCCAAGGGTTGGTCCTGGGACCAGTTTTGTTCAATATCTTCATTAATAATCTGGAGAATAGCGTGGACTGCACCCTCAGCAAGTTTGCAGATGACACTAAACTGGGAGGAATGGTAGATATGCTGGAGGGTAGGGTTAGGATACAGAGGGACCTATACAAACTAGAGGACTGGGGCAAAAGAAACCCGATGAGGTTCAACGAGGACAAGTGCAGAATCCTGCACTTAGGACAGAAGAATCCCATTCGCTGTTACAGACTAGGGACCGAATGGTTAGGAAGCGGTTCTGCAGAAAAGAACCTAGAGATTACAGTAGACGAGAAGCTGGCTATGAGTCAACAGTGTGCCCTTGTTGCCAAGAAGGCTAATGACATTTTGGGTTGTATAAGTAGGGGCATTGCCAGCAGATCGAGGGATGTGATCATTCCCCTCTATTTGACATTGGTGAAGCCCCGTCTGGAGTACTGTGTCCAGTTTTGGGCCCCACACTACACGAAGGATGTGGAAACCTTGGAAAGAGTCCAGCAGATGGCAACAAAAATGATGAGGGGTCTGGAGCACATGACTTATGAGGACAGGTTGAGGGAACTGGGCTTGTTTAGTCTGCAGAAGAGAAGACTGAGGGGGGATTTGATAGCTGCTTTCAAGTACCTGAAAGGGGGTTCCAAAGAGGATGGATCTAGAATGTTCTTTATGGTACCTGATGACAGAACAAGGAGTAATGGTCTCAGGTTGCAACGAGGAACGTTTAGGTAGAGTATTAGGAAAAAACTTTTTCACAAGGAGGGTGGTGAAGCACTGGAATGGGTTACCTAGGGAGGTGGTGGAATCTTCTTCCTTAGAGGTTTTTAAGGTCAAGCCTGACAAAGCCCTGTCTGGGAAGATTTAGTTGGGGATTGGTCCTGCCTTGAGCAGTGGATTGGACTAGATACCTCCTGAGACCCCTTCGAACCCTGATATTCTATGATTATATGATTAAATGTTCTGATGGTCTCTCCTGGCAATAAAATGGACTCATTTTTGAAAAACTGAGTGTAGCATTGGGAGCAGCGTCTGATGTTTTACTGTCTAGCCAACTTGCTTCCTAGAACGAACACTCCTTGAGTGTGATGATTCACAGGGAGTAGCTCAGACCTCCAAAGTGTCTGGCCAGGGGCAGGACATTGGCAAAGCAAGGGAGGGGTGTGGCAGTGACATCACAAAGGCCTTTTGCAGGACCTCACACTATTGGTAAAAGACTATTGGTGGGGAGGTGGTGACCTCACAGAGAGATGCTGACATCATCCAGGCAGGAGAGGGGCGAGAGGCCAGGGAAACCTCAGAGACTCCTGTGGCTTTGCTTCAGCAAGTCTCCTTCTCCAGGTCTCTCCTTGAGGACTGAGAGAGTATTCGGGGTCACGGACGTGAGCGCCAAGGGGAACCTCTTTAGAGTTTTCTCCTTCTCTTGTAGTGATTTTACTAGAAAACAGCTATCCCTGTTTAGAAGGTAGGAGCCTCCTGGAGGTTTGAAACCTCTTCAGTCTGATCCATCTGGTGACAGTTGAATTCTAGGCATGGAAAACACGAGCTTAAAGAGGCAGAATTTTATTCCACAGCTGGGATTTTGTCCCTTAGAATCAGTGGGGACATAAGGGTTTGTCCTTTTTGTTTCACCTTTTCCTCCATCCCTCCCTCCCTCGTTTCTCTTCTTCTCTTGCTTCTTTTCTCCTTTTTCCTATTCCCCTCCCAACACCAGCAGGTGTGCTTGCGTGTGTGTGTGTGTTGCGGGGGAGTGCTCTGCAGCTCCCACTGTGGAAGGTTCAGCCAAAAATGTGGGGCTGAAATATTGCTAGGGCAGTGATCCCCACCAGTGACCTGGGCCATCCTTCGGGCTCTCTGGTGAGAACCTTCAGCCTCTCGTCCTCAGTCTCTACCCTGATTGGCTGAGCAGGGGGTTATTGACAGGAAGGAGACTCAGGTCCTTTTGGTTCTCTTTTAAGACCAGGAAACAAGTCAGAACCAGTTCTATGTTTGATGAGTTTTGCTGCTTCTCTGCATTAATGGTCTCTGAGCAGTTCATGATTCTCTCTAACATTGCAGTTCTCCTCAAATACTTGCTGAATAATTACTGTCACTATTGTTGGTCTGGAGCTCATCTGAGAGCACTTTATTCAGGTCATTCAATGTCTGAAATTCAAGATCCGATGGTTATTCTGAAAATCAGAGCTCTTGTGTCCTATTCCCAACTCTGCCACCGACTCTCTGTGTGACCTAAGACAAGTCAATTCTCCTTTCTCAGCCTTAGCTTCTCCCTCTTTCAAGTAGGGATAATAATGATCCGCTCCTACCTACCTCATGGTGCGTGGAGGCAGCGCTGGTTCTAGGTCTTTTGCTGCCCAAAGCAAAACAAAATTTTGGCTTCCCCCACCCCATCCCTGCCCCCTCCTACTCCCCTGCTGCCCAAGCACTGGGCTTTCCCTCCCCACTTGCAGCCCCCGGCACCCCAGCTCTGGGCCTCCCCCCAACAGCATCCCCCTGCTGTCCCAGCCCTGAGCTGTCCCCCCACACACACCCCGTGTTGCCCCAGATCTGGGCTCTCCTCTCCCCACCTCCAGTGCTCTCCCACCCACACACACTCCTGCCGCCTTAGCTCTGGGCTCTGCCCCCTCCACCCGCACCCCCTGCCGCCCCAGGCCAGCCTGACTGGCTGTGTGACCTGAGACAAGTCAATTCTTTTTCTCAGCCTGAGCTTCTCCATCTTTCAAGTAGGGATAGTAATGATCTGCTCCTACCTACCTCACAGTGGGTGGAGGATGGGGATCCATTGGAGAGTATCACTAGGAATAGTGCATAATATAAGGTGTCCTATCACGTTTACTCAGAGCAGATTAACACATAATATAATAGCTGAAATAGTCTATTTGATTCGTATGTTTTTATTTTGAAATTGTTAAAAGCAGCAACGATGTAGCTCAGACTGAAGCATCTTATCTAATGTTTGAGATCTAAGTGTCTCCTCTTTGTGTGCGAGGAGACAATTTAACACACTGTGACAAACAGGAGATGCTTTTGTTTTGCAACAAAACACTTTTGCAAAGAACTTTCATCCCACTTGTTATGATTTTAAGAAACAAACTGGTTTAGTCTGAATGGGATTTTCTGACAGAAACAGTTTCAATGAAATTTCCCCACCATCTCGATTCCTGGGCTCTATCCCTACCTCTAAGAGGAGAGGGAGGGTTCGTCCGTTAGAACAGGAGCCAGGACCGCTGGCTTCTCTTTCTGGCTCTGCCACCGCCTTTCTGTGTATGCCCTTGGGTGGGTCACTTCCCTTCTCTGGACCTCAGGCTCCTCCCCGTCTGTGCAATGGGAACAGGGACAGTTCTCGAACTCTGGGCAGTTGTGAGCCTGAGTGAGATAAGGGGTGTTAAAGCCCTCTGTGAAGGAGAAAGGGGAGTTTCACAGTGTTTAGCACCAAGGAATTCTAAAGTTTGCTAAAGTGTCTAGTCTGTGGAAACAAGAAATGGTCGGGCCCTAACTTTTTAAAAGCCCATTCAGGGATGTGAGTCCCTGTCTTTTTGGTACCTGGGGTTCTTTGCCAGCAGGAGAGAAGAGGTTCCAGCCTCCGTTTTTGTGGCCTAAACAAACCCGGTGTTGTGGCTCAGTTTTCGTCTGAGATCTCTGAAAAAGAACATCTTCCCACCCATGAACAAGACAGGACCTAACATGCTAGTTACATTTTAATAAGACCAAAGCCTCCTCAAACCCGGTGTCACAATCACTGGAATGATTTTGCCTTGATATTTTACCGGTCGCAGATACAAAGCGAGTCAAATTACAGTTTCTCTTCAGAGTCAGTGCACACACAAGAATCCGGAGGCTTTTAATTCCTTAGGTTCTGCTGCCATTTCATTTCTGTCCTCTTCCAAGATTTATCATTGTGCAAAGCAATGTTTGGCCTTGGGAGTGTCCCCTCTGGTCCTGCCTGCCGCCTATGGGAAATTAAAAGGGCCCAGAGATCCCTGCCACCGACACCACCACCAGCACAAGGGGGCTAAGGCAGTTTCCTGCTCGCCCTCGCTCCGTGTGGCACGCCACCCACAGAAGAAGCTGGCACGTCTCTGTAGTCCCTGAGGTGTGGGGGGGTCTCCCCGAGTGCCAGCTCTGCCTACTGTGGCAATGGGAGCTGTGGGGTGGAGTCTGCTGGCAGTGGTGCACAGAGACACTCCCAGCCCTCCTGGTTAGAGGCTGCTTCTAGAGAGGGGTTCACATTGCTTTTGGGAAATGCTTGAGGTAAATGCTGTACCCCTCACCCTCCCCTGCACCCCTCACACCTTGCTCCAACTCAAATCCCATATCCACACCCAAACTCCCTCCAAGACGCTGCCCACCACACCCACTCCTGCACCCCAACCCTCTGACTGAGCCCAGACCCTGCACTCAAAGTCTTTTCCAGAGCCCAACCCCTCTCCCTCCCACACCCAAACTCCCTCCCAGAGCCTTACAGAGGTGTGGGGTGGGGCAGGACTTGGTCCCAATCTGGGAACCACCAAAAATTATACAAACCTGCCAGCTCTGTCCAACCCAACCTTCTGCTGATGCACCTCAGCCCACACCCGTACAGGGTTTGAAGCTTTCATTGCTTAAATTCCAGGACACTGAGGGATTTCAGCTCCCCTTTGCCCAGATGGAACCTTCACCTCACTCCCAACCAGGTTCTTGTCCATGGGATCACTGTAGGGGGGCTGGGTCCCTCTGGGTCTTTTCTCTCTCTAGGACAGGCCAGGGTGCCATAACTGGGGCATCTGAGCACCCAGGACCTTCTGTGGGGCTACCATTCCCCTTCCCCTTCTGTGATCCCATCTGTCACTGACTCCAGCCTTTTTTCTATCCATCGTCAGCACCATCTCAAGCCAGCTGCACCCGCCTCAAAAAGTCAGTGTCCCCTGGTGGGTGTAAATCACTGACCACTCTCCTCTCTGAGCACTGACGGCTCCTCTGTTTCCTTGCCTCTCGGGCTGTGCAGATGGGATCTTTCCCTCCAGTGCTGGAGGATTCGCCCTTCACATCTACCATTGTCCCAAGCAGCACAGCGGGTGGGAATCTTAAACATACTGAGGTGACTAAGGAGCAGAAACTCCCCCAGGACCTTCCATGCAATTGTCCCTTGCCCCTCACTGAGCAGGTTTGAAGCTCGGGCAGGGAGCCTGGTGGGCCACATCCCCTCCGGGCATGAGCAAAGCAGCAGGATGAAAAAAAGAACCTGGAGATTGAACCCATCATGAGGGGCACAGATATCTACATCCAGATTGTAGCTGTCCTGGGGGGGTGAGGGGGTTTCTGGGGGGGACATATACCTACGTGCACACAGGAGTGTCCCGGGGGGCTTATGGAGTCCCTATAGGGCACAGATACAAATGTCCTGGCTGTATAGGTACCTGGGGGGCTTAGTGGGCTTGTGGGGGGCACCGATACCTGAGTTCAGGCTGGAGGGGTCTCCGGGGGTCTTAGGTATTTGGTGGGGGCCACAGATACCTACATCCAGGCTGCAGGGGTCCTGGAGGGGCTTAGGGTCTGTCACGGAGTGTGGGAGAGTCCAGTCCTGCACCCCTCTTCCTGGGACTCAAAGTGACTCTCAGCAAGCCAGTAAAACAGAAAGTTTATTGGAGAATAGGAGCGAAAGATACAGCAGAAGTTGAAGGCACAAGCAGGATCCCGCAATTGAGTCCTTCTGGGGCTGCAGGAAACTTAGTTCCCAGTTTGGGATTCCCTGAATTCCAACCACCCAGACCAAAACCGAAACTGAACTAACCCAACTCTCTCCAGCCAGCCCCTTCTTTTGTCCAGCTTCCCGGGCAAAGGTGCTGACCCCGTCCCTCCTTCCTAGCTGAGGTTACAGGCTGAGCAAGTGTCAGGTCCTAAGGTCACCTGCTGCTCTCCCATCCCCCACACAGACAGTCCCTACTCCATCACAGTAATGCCCAGAGCATTTCCCTCATGGTGCAACAGTGACACCATGTGGCCACGCTGGGTAATGCACAGAGCATTTCCTGCATGGAGCAACAGTGACACCGTATGGCCACTCAGGGTAATGCACAGAGCATCACACCTATGTAAACGCTTTAGAGATCCCTTGGGGGCTTAGGGGTCATGGGGGGCACACATAGCTACGTCTTGGCTGGAGGCATTCCGGTGGGTATTAGGGGCTTCATGGGGGACACAAATATCTACTTCAGGGCTGGAGAGGTCCCTGTATGGCTTAGGGGGTTGTGGTGAGCACAAATACATAGGTCCAGGCTGTTGGTCCCTGGGGGTTTAGGGAGTTGGTGAGGGGCTCAAGAATCTACGTATGGTCTTGAGGGGTCCCTGGGGGACTTAAGGGGTTGTGATTGTGCAGATACCTACGTCCCAGTTGGAGCTGCCCATGGGGAGCTTAGGCTGTTTATGCCTCATACACACGCCTAGAAACAGGCTGGTGGGGCCCCTATTTGTCTTAGGGGGCTTGTTGGGGGCAGAGATACCTATGTCCAGGCTGGAGAAGTCCTGGGGAGGCTTAGGGGATTCCTGGAGGTCACAAATATCCACAACCAGGCTGGAGGGGTTCTGAGGGTATTAGGGAGATGTGGAGGGGGGCACAGATACCTATTTCGAGGCTGTAGGGGTCCCGGGGTTACTATTGGGCATTTTGGGGTACAGATACCTACGTCCATGCTGTAGGAGTCGCTGGGAGGATCAGTGGTTTCGTGAGGGTGCACAGATACCTATGTCCAGGGTATAAGGATCCGGGGGGGCTTAGGGGTTTGTGGGGGGCACAGATACCTTCATCCAGGCAAGAGGGGTCCTGGGGGCCTTAGGCGGTTTGTGTTGGGCACAGATACCTGTATCTAGGCTAGAAGCATTCCGCGGGGCTTAGGGGGGTTGTGAGGGCACAGTTAACTATGCTGAGGCTGGAGAGGTCCCATCATGGCCTAGGAGGGTTATGGGGGGCACAGATACCTACGTCTAGTCTGGAGGGGTTTTGGGGGTCTTAGGAGGGTTGTGGGGGCACAGTTACCTATGTCCATGCTGGAGGGGTCCCGTCGTGGCTTAGGGGATTCGTGGGGTCAGAGATACCTACGTCTAGGGTGGAGGGGTTCTGGGGGGGATTAGGTGTTTTGGGGGGGAACTGATACCTATGTCCTGATTGTAGGGGGCCCTGGGTAGCTTAGGCGGTTTGTGGGGATCACAGATACAAACATCCATGCTGTAGGCATCCCGAGGGTCTTTGTGTGGCTCTGGGGGTCACAGATACCTACCTACAGGCTGGAGGGGTCCTGTGGGTCTTAGGGGGTTTGTGGGGCATACAATGCCTACATTTGGGCTTGTGGGTTCCCTGGGGGGTTTAGAGGTTTGTGGGGAGCACAGATACCTTTATCCAGGATAGATGGGTCCCAGTGGGATTAGAGTGTTGTGGGGGGCACAGATACCTATATAAGCAGAAGTAGGATGAACTCTACCCTGACATCTGGTAGTGAATTATGGTGAGTGTGGAAAAGAATTTCAGGGGTTGATCGTGTTTGCATAGGCACACCCACCCCGCCTGACATGGCCACAGCAGCCTGGGATGGTTGCTTTGGCAGCTGTGGTATCCCGTTTATTTGTTGTTGAGGCATGAGATGTGGAGTATTGTCACCCTGATTGTGTGGATGAGGAACTGTGAAACTGCTTTGAGACAGTGATTCTCACCACCAATTGAGTGGCACTCGCTAGACAAGGGAGTGGGCTCCTTGGGTAAGCTAGAGTCACCAATTGCACTTTTTTTTTTTTAAACAGTTGAATAGCAGTGTTGATTTTTGATTCTCTTAAGAGTTGAATTTCTAGGTTCTTGAGCTGAAATCACTGAAAAGATGTGTTAGTTTGTTGGGGAGTTTGAAACTGTATTGAAGAGCACAATAGTTGGCAGACAGGAGCAGTTTGTGAAAGTGGCCCACGGAGTGAGGTGAGTCTAGCAGTTTTGGGGGACAGCTGGAGCAGAACACAAGTCGACTTTCAGAGAAGCTCGTGGACCGAGCTGAGCAGTTTGTGGGGAAGGCAAAAGCAGAATCCCATGGAGAGGCAGAGCAGTCGGCAGTGGACCACATAAGGTGCCCCTTTCTGCTCAGGCTGGCAGGGGGAAAAACCCTGCAGATAGACTCTTGAACTCTGGGGCTACGGGACTGTGTGTGATTTTGGGGTTGCTGGACTCTTGAAACATTGGAGATATTGGACTTTGGAGCCTTGAGGTGATTTGGGGATTGCTGGACTCATGAGCCCAGGGAAAAGGACACAGTCTAGTTGAGGTGTTTTCCCAATTTAATGCTATGTTGTTTATCTCACGTTATTAAACATTTTCTGCTTCACTCAGACTCTATGCTTGCGAGAGCGGAAGTATTGCCTCTTTGAGGCACCTAGGGATGCGTATGTAAAATTTTCCCATGTCACTGGGTGGGGGCTCGAGCTAGTTTGCATTACATTGTAGGCAAGGGACCCCTATGTATTGAACCCAGTCCTTGCTGCTATCAGTTCAGCCTGGCAGAAGGGTTCCACCTACGTCCAGTCTGAAGGGGTCCCTGGGGGGCTTAGGGAGTTCGTGGGGGGCACAGATACCTACGTCCAGACTGCAGGGGTCCCAGAGGGGCTTAGGGGGTGTCATGGCGTGTGGTGGAATCTGGCTGTGCACCCCTTTTCCTGGGACACACAGTGACTCAGCCAGCCAGAAAAACAGAAGGTTTTTTTGGCCAACAGGAATGAAGGATACAGCAGAGCTTTTGGGCACAACCAGGACCCGTCAATCGAGTCCTTCTGGGGGTAGAGGAAGCTTAGTTCCCAGTTTGGGATTCCCTGAATTCCAACAACCCAGCTCCAAACCAAAACTGAACTAACTCCCTCCAGCCAGCCCCTTCCTTTGTTCAGCTTCCTGGGCAAAGGTGCTGACCCGCTCTCCGCTGCCTAGCTCGAGTTACAGGCTTAGGTCCTGTCCCTCAGCTAAAGTCACCCGCTGCTCTCCCATCCCCCACACAGACAGTCCATACTCCATCACAGTAATACCCAGAGCATTTCCTGCATTTAACAACAGTGGCACCATGTGGCCACGCAGGGTAATGCACAGAGCATCACACCTACGTAGAGGCTGTAGAGATCCCTGGGGGCTTAGGGGTCATGGGAGGTACAGTTAGCTACGTCCACGCTGGAGGCATTCTGGGGGGCTTAAGGGGGTTCGTAGGGTCACAGACACCTACGTCCAGGATGGTCGGGACTCTGGGGGAGTTAGGGGGGTTGTGGAGGGCATATGTACTTGCGTCCAGGGTGAAGAGGTCCTGGTGGGGATTAAGGGCTTCCTGGAGGACATCAATATCTAAGTCCAAGCTGGAGAGGTCCCTGGACGGCTTAGAGGTTGTGGTGAGCACAGTGATCCCTGGGGGTTTAGGAACTTGGTGAGGGGCACAGATACCTATGTTTGTCCTGGAGGGGTCCCTGGGGGGGCTTAGTGGTATTGTAGGGGACACAGATACCTACGTCAAGGCTATAGGCATTCTGGGGGGGCTTAGGGCTTTGGGGGGCACAGATACCTACATCCAGGCTTGAGGGGTCCCGGGGGGCTTAGGGGGGTTGGGGGGACACAACTATGTACGTCCAGGCTGGAGAGGTTCCAGGGAGTATAAGGAATTTTTGTGGACAGCAGAAATACCTATCTCCAGGATCTAGGGGTCCCTGGGGGGCTTAGGGTTTTTTTTGAGGCACAGATAATTATGTCCAGGTTGGAGTGGTTCCTGGGGGGTTTAGAGGGTTCCTGGGGGGCACAGATACCTAGGTTCATGCTGTAGGGGTCCCCGGGTGGATTAGGGGTTTTCTGAGGGGTACAGATACATACGTCTAGGCTGTAGGGGTCCCTGGGAAGCTTAGGGGGTTTGTGGGGGGCAGCGATACCTAAGTCCAGGCAATAGGGCTTCCAGGGGAATTAGTGTGCTGGAGGGGCACAGATACCTAGATCCAGGCTGGAGGGTTCCCAATGGGGGGGGCTTAGACAGTTTGTGTTCGGCAAAGATACCTACCTCCAGGCTGGAGGGGTGTCTCGGCACTTAGGGATTGTGGGGGGGCACAGATACCTCCGTCCAGAATGGAGGGTCCCTGGGGAGCTTAGTGAGTTCGTAGTGGGCACAGATACCTAAATCCAGGCTGGAGGGATCCGGAGGGGGCTTATGGGGTTCAGGGGGCACAGATACTTCTCTCTAGGCTGTAGGGGTCCCTGGCGGGCTTAGGGAAGAGAAGCTCTGTGCCCCTGCTGCAGCCTCTGGGCCGTATCAGGGAGCTGGAGCTCCTCCAGCCCTGAGGCCACCGTGAGGGAGACTTTTCCAGGGGGACCCAATTTGGCCAGGTGTCCCCGGGACCCCGACAGCCTGGATGTAGGGTTATGTGCGACCACAGCCCTTCTATGTACCCCAGGAACATCTACAGCCAGGAGATTGGTATCTGTGCCCTCCAAACCCGCAAAGCCCCCCAGGGACATTTACAGCCAGTATGTTGGTATCTGTGACCCCCATAAATCTCCTAAGCGCTCCAGGACCCCTCTAGTCTACATGTAGGTATCTGTGACCCACATAATTCTCCTAAGCCCTCTGGGACCCCTCTAGTCTACACCTAGGTATCTGTGACCCCCAGAAATCCCCGAATGCCCCAGGAATCCCTACAGCCTGGACTTAGGTATCTGTGACTCCAACGAACCTCCTAAACCACCCAGGACCCCTTCAGCTAGGACGTAGGTATCTGTTCCCCCCTCAACCCCCAATCCCCTCGGGACCCCTAGACCCTGGACGTAGGTATCTGTGTCCACCCCGATTCCATAGCACCCCCACTACCCCTTTAGCCTGGACGTAGGTATCTGTGCTCCCACAAACCCCCTAAACGTCCCAGCGACCCCTTCAGCCTGGAAGTCCCTATCTGTGACACCCACGAACCTCTAACCCCCCAGGGATCCCTACAGCCTGGACACAGGTGTCTGAGCACCCCACAAACCCCCTAAGCTCCTCGAGACACATCCAGCCTGGATGTATCTGAGCCCCCAGTGAACCGCCTAATCTCCTCAGGACACCGACAGCCTGCACCTAGGTATTTGTGCCCCCCATAAGCCCCCTATAACCCCCAGGACCCCTCCAGACTAGATGTAGGTATCTGTACCCCCACAGCCTCCCTGGGACTCCTACAGCCTGGAGGTTCGTGTCTGTGCCCCTCATGAAACCCCAACCCCCCCTGTCCCCTCCAGACTGGACATAAGTATCTGTGCACCCTATCAACCCATAAGCACCTGTAAGGACGCCTACAGCATGGACTTAGGTATCTGGGGCCCCCCAAAGCCCCCTAAGCCCACCAGGGACCCCTATAGCCTAGAGATAAGCATCTGTGCTCCCTGAACCCCATAAGCCCCCCCTGGACCCATCCAGCCTGGACTTAGGTATCTGTGCCCCACATGAACCCGCTAAGCCCCCCAGGGACCCTCCAGCCTGGATGGAAGTATCTGTGCCCCCCACAACCCCTAAGTGCCGAGAAACCCCTCCAGCCTCGAGGTAGTTGTCTGTGCCCACCAGAAACCGCTTTAGCCCCCCGAGGGACCCCTCCAGCCTGGATGAGGATATCTGTGACCAACACAAACGGCCTAAGCCCCCCCCCCGGGAACCCTCCAGCCTGAACCTAGGTATCTGTGCCCCCCCAACAGACTAATTCCCCCTGGAAGCCCTATTGCCTGGAAGTAGATGTCTCTGGCCCCCAAAAACCTCCTAAGCCTCCCAGGGACCCCTACAGCCTAGACGTAGGTATCTCTGCCACCCAGAAAACCCCTAATCCACCCAGGGACCCCTACAGCATGGACCTAGGTTACTGTGCCCCCCAGGAACTCCCTAACACCCCAGGAACCACTCCAACCTGGACATAGATATCTGTGCCTCCCAAAAAACCCTAAGCCCCCCGGGGCCCCTAGAGTATGGAGATAGGTATCTCTGCCATCTGCAAAAACCCCTAATCCTCTACGGAACCTCTCCAGCCTGGATGTACATACCTGTGCCCCTCCCCACAAACCACCTAAGCCCCCCGGGACCCCTCCAGCCTGGATATAGGTATCTGTGCCCCCCCAAGCCCTAAGCCCCCCCAGAATGCCTATAGCCTGGACGTAAGTATCTGTGTCTCCTACAATACGACTAAGCCCCCCACAGGGACCCCTCCAGGACATACATAGGTATCTGTGCCCCTCACCAAGTTCCTAAACCCCCAGGGATCACTGTGCTCACCACAACCTCTAAGCCGTCCAGGGACCTCTCCAGCCCGGACATAGATATTGGTGTCCTCCAGGAAGCCCTTAATCCCCACCAGGACCTCTACAGCCTGGACGCAAGTACCTATGCCCCCCACAACCCCCCCAACTCCCCCAGAGTCCCGACCATCCTGGACGTAGGTATCTGAGACCCTACGAACCCCCTTAAGCCCCCCAGAATGCCTCCAGCCTGGACGTAGCTATCTGTACCTCCCATGACCCTTAAGCCCCCAGGGATCTCTACAGCCTCTACGTAGGTGTGATGCTCTCTGCATTACCCTGCGTGACCACATGGTGTCACTGTAGCTCCATGCAGGAAATGCTCTGTGCCTTACCCTGTGTGGCCACACGGTGTCAATGTTGTTCCATGCAGGAAATGCTTTGTGTATTACCCTGCGTGGCCACACGATGCCACTGTTGCTCCATGCAGGAAATGCTCTGTGCATTACCCTGTGTGGTCACATGGTGTCACTGTAGCTCCATGCAGGAAATGCTCTGTGCATTACCCTGTGTGGCCACACGGTGTCAATGTTGTTCCATGCAGGAAATGCTCTGTGTATAAGCCTGCGTGGCCACATGGTGCCACTGTTGCTCCATGCAGGAAATGCTCTGTGCATTACCCTGTGTGGCCACATAGTGTCACTCTTGCTCCATGCGGGGAAATGCTCTGTGTATTACCTTGTGTGGCCACATGGTGTCACTCTTGCTCCATGCAGGAAATGCTCTGTGTATTACCCTGCGTGGCCACACGGTGCCACTCTTGCTCCATGCAGGAAATGCTCTGAGCATTACCCTGTGTGTCCACACACTGTCACTGTTGCTCCATGCAGGAAATGCTCTGGGCATTACTGTGATGGAGTGGGGACTGTCTTTATGGGGGATGGGAGAGCAGGGGATGACTTTAGGTGAGGGACAGGACCTAAGCCTGTAACTCGAGCTAGGCAGGGCTGAGAAGGTGAGCACCTTTGCCCGGGAAACTGGACACAGGAAGGGGCCGGCTGGAGGGAGTTATTACAGTTTTGGTTTGGAGGTGGGTAGTTGGAATTCAGAGAATCCCAAACTGGGAACTAAGCTTCCTGAACCCCCAGAAGCACTCGACTGACGGGTCCTGGTTGTGCCCCAAAGCCCTGCTGTATCCTTCGTTCCTGTTGGCCAAAACAACCATCTATTTTACTGGCTGGCTGAGTCACTGTGTGTCCCTGGAAGAGAGGTGCAGGGCCAAATTCCAACACACTCCATGACACCCCCTAAGCCTCTCTGGGACCCCTGCAGCTGGAACATAGGTATCTGTGCCCCCCACCAAACCCCTGAGCCCCCCAGGGACCCCTTCAGCCTGGACATAGGTGGAACCCGTCTACCAGGCTGAATTGATAGCAGCAAGGACTGGGTTCAATACGTAGGGGTCCCTTCCCTATCACGTAATGCAAACCAGATCGAGCCCTCACCCAGTGACATGGGAAAATTTTACATACACACCCCTAGATGCCTCAAAGAGGCAATACTTCCCCTCTCGCAATCATAGAATCTGGGTATAGCAGAAAATGTTTCATAACGTGAGATAAACAACATAGCATTAAATTTGGAAAACGCCTGAACAAGGCCGTGTCCTTTTCCCTGGGCTCTAGAGTCTAGCAATCCCCAAATCACCCCAAGACTCCAAAGTACAATACCTCAAATATTTCAAGACTCCAGCAACCCCATAATCACCCACAGTCCCGGAGCCCCAGAGTTCAAGAGTCTATCTGCCGGGTTTTCCCCCCTGCCAGCCTGGGTAGAAAGGGGCACCTTACGTGGTCCACTGCTGACTGCCCTGTCTCTCCGTGGGATTCTGCTTCTACCTTCCCCACAAACTGCTCAGCTCAGTCCACCAGCTGCTTTGCTTCACTAGCAACCTGTGATCTGCTCCAGCTGTCTCCAAAAACTGCTTAGCTTACTTTCCTCCGTGAGGCATTTCAAGTGTTCTACAAACTACTCTTCTCTGTCAGTTGTTCTGCAATATAGCTTCAAACTCCCCCACTAGTTAACACAGCACTTCAATGACTTCAGCTCAAGAACCTGGATATTCAGTTATTTAGAAATTCAACAACCACCTATTCTATTCAACTGTTAAAAGACAAAAAGATGTAATTGGTGTTTCCGACTCACCCAAGGAGCCCACTCCCTTGTCTAGTGAGTGCCACTCAACTGATGGTGAGAATCCCTGTCTCAAAGCTGTTTCACAGTTCCTCATCCACACAATCAGGGTGACAACACTCCACATCTCACACCCCAACAACAAATAAACTGGGGATACCATAGCTGCCAAAGTAACCATCCCAGACTGCCGTGGCCGTATCATGCACGGTGGGTGTGTTTATGCAAACATGATCAGACCCTGAAATTCTTTTCCACACTTGCCATAATTCACCACCAGATGTGGGGGTAGAGTTCATCCTGCTTCTGCTTACATAGGTATTTGTGCCCCCCACCACCCCCTAATCCCACCAGGACCCATCTAGCCTGGATAATGGTATCTGTGCTCTCCACAAACCTCTAAGCACCCCAGGGAACCCACAAGCCCAGATGTAGGCATCTGTATGCCCCACACACCCCTTAATACCCACAGGACCCTTCCAGACTGTAGGTAGGTATCTGTGACCCCTAGAGCCCCACAAAGTCCCTCGGGACCCCTACAGCATGGATGTTTGTATCTGTGACCGACAAAAACTGCCTAAGCTACCCAGGGCCACCTACCATCAGGATGTAGGTATCTGTTCCCCCCCCCCAACACACCAATTCCCCCGGGAACCCCTCCAGCCTAGATGTAGGTATCTCTGACCCCACGAATCCGCTAAGACATGATAGGACCCCTCCAGCATCGACATAGCTATCTGGGCCCACACAACTCTCCTAAGACCCCCAAAACCCCTCCAGCCTAGACGCAGGTATCTGTGCCCAGCATGAACCCCCTAAGGTCCCTAGGACCCCTCTTGCCTGGATGAATGTATCTGTGTCCCTTACAAACCCCTAAGCCCCTCCAGGATCCCTATAGCCCGGACGTACCCACTGATCCTCCCAGCAACCCCTACAGCATGGAAGTAGATATCTGTACCCCAAAATGCCCCAAAGCAACCCCAGGACCCCTACAGCCTCGATATAGGTATCTGTGCCCCCGCACAACTCCCTAATACCCCCAGACTCCTCCAGCCTGGACGTAGATATTTGTGACTTCCAGGAACTCCCAAAGCCCTCCCCAGAACTTCTCCAGTCCCTACATAGGTATCTCTGCCCCCCACCAGCCTTCTAAGACCAATAGGGCCCCCACCAGCCTGGTTATAGCTATGTGTACGCCACTCAAACCTCTTAAGCTCCCCAGGGCCCCCTCCAACCGGTACGTAGGTATCGGCGCAACCACAACCCCTTAAGTCCCCCAGGGACCCCTCCATACCATACGTAGATTTCTGTGACCCTTACCAACTCCTTAAACCCCCAGGGACCACTACAGCCTGGACGTATGTATCTATGCTCACCACAACCCCCTAAGCCATCCAGGGACCTCTCCAGCCTGGACTTAGCTATCTGTGCCCCCCACGACCCCTAAGCCACCCCGGGATCTCTACAGCCTCTACATAGGCGTGATGCTTTGTGCATTGCCCTGCATGGCCACATGTTCTCACTGTTCTTCTATGAGAGAAATGCTCTGTGCATTACCCTCCGTGGCCACATGGAATCACTGTTGCTCCATCCAGGAAATGCTCTGTGCATTTCCCTGCATGGCCACTTGGTATCACTGTTGCTCCATGCAGGAAATGCTCTGTCCATTACCTGGTGTGGTCACAAGGTGTCAATATTGCTCCACGCGGGAAATGCTCTGTGCGTTACTGTGATGGAGTAGGGACTGTCTCTGTGGGGGATGGCAGAGCAGGGGGTGACTTTAGAACTGGACACGTGCTCAACCTGTAACCTGAGCTAGACGGGGGGAGGGGTCAGCACCTTTGGTCAGGAAGCTGGACACAGGAAATGGCCAGCTGGAGGGAGTTGGGTTAGTTCAGTTTCAGTTTTCGTTTCGCTGGTTGGAATTCAGGGATTCCCAAACTGGGAACTAAGTTTCCTGAACCCCTAGAAGGACTTGATTGTGGGGTCATGCTTGTGCCTCCAAGCTCTGCTGTATCCTTCGCTCCTGTTGTCCAATAAACCTTCCGTTTTACTGGCTGGCTGAGAGTCACTGTGAGTCCCAGGAAGAGGGGTGCAGGACCGGACTCCCCCACACTCTTTGACAGACTCTAAGCCCCTCCGAGACCCCTGCAGCCTGGACGCAGGTATCTGTGCCTCCCACCAAACACCTAAGACACTCAGAGACCCCTCCAGCCTGAACTTAGGTATCTGTGCCCCCCACAAACCCCCTAAGCCCCCGAGGGGCCTATACATCCAGAACATTGGTATCTGTACCCCATATAGACTCCATAAGCCCCCTGGGACACTCCAGTGTGCACGTAGGTATATGTGCCCCTCAGAAACCCTCTAAGCCCCCAGGAACCCCTACAGCCTGGACATAGGTATTTGCACTCATACAACCCCCCAAACCTCCCCATCCCGGGACATCTACAATCTGGACGTAGATATCTGTGCCCCTCACAAAACCTCTAACCCAGCCTGGGAACGATACAGCCTGGACATACGTATCTGTGCCCACCCGAACCCCTAAAACCCACTGGTACCCCTACAGCCTGGACATAGGTGTCTTTGGCCCCCACAAATCCCCTAAGACTCCCAGGATGCCTCCAGCCTGGACGTAGATATCTTTGCCCCCCTCTAACCTCCTAAGCCACCTTGGTAACCCTACAGCCTGGATGTAGGAATATGTGCCCCCCACGAACCCTCTAAGCCCCCGTGGGACCCCTAGAGCATGGAGATTGGTATGTGTCCCCCCCAAACTCCCTAAGCCCCCCAGGGACCCCTATGGCCTGGACGTAGGTATCTGTGCACCCCAAGGCCCCTAAGATCCCCCAGACCCCTGCAGCCTGGCTGTAGGTGTGATGGTGCTGCCCGTGGGAGGCAGTTCAGCTCACTCAATCAGAGTGAATTGCAAACAACACAGGGCAGACAAATCCCAAACGCTGCTGGTTATTTCAATACTTAGATTTACCAAGCCAGCACAAAACAGCTTCTGTAGTATCTCACTGGTTACTTAGAAGTTTAAAAAACGCAGTTCCCTTAAAGTACCCAGCCTCAGGCCTCCGTCCAGACACACCTGTTAGATATGATGATGATTCCTGAAAATCTTACTTCATCATATAAAAGAAAAGATTCTTCCGATCCCAAAGGATCAGCCACATAACCAGGTTCAATTATAACTTGGATTTTACCTAAAATACATGCTATAGCCAACTCTTATTAACTAAGCTAAAATTTATTAGAAAAGAAATAGAGAGAGTGAGTGTTGGTTAAAAGATTAATAGACATATAGACTTGAATTCAACTTTTGAGGTTCAGATACAAAGTAGAAATGAGCATGTAGTTGCCAAAAGTCCTTTTAGAAATAGTCCATAGGTTATAATCCAATGTCCATATTCAGGGTGGCTCCAGTCAATGACTGGGGATCTCAATCCTTGTGGCTTAAGGTTTTCCCCTCTTGAAACCCAAAGCAGATCTGAGATGAAGAAGGATCGTGTCCCAGGTTCTTATACATTTCCAGCAGCCTTTCAGCCTGAGAAAACAATAGGCTTAACTCTTCTTCCAAACATCCTGGCAATTAGTACATCCATCAAACAGTTCAGATACAGATTACCACAACCTTCAAAGAGACACAGACAATATTACTGTTTCACTCAAGTATCATCATAAATGTTAATATTCTTTTTTTGCTCTTTGAATTAAAACTATAGCAATAGACAAGACTTGTTTGATGACATCACAAGACCTGAGCAAACACCTCCCCTTCTACCTCTAACACTGCAGACTTGCATTTCAAAGCTCTGTTCATTTACATAACTTGTTAACCAGTTTTTAAGGTTCACCCACGGGTCAGATCAATCGGTGAGGTGAGTTAATTAACTCTTTCTGGCCCTGTCACCTTTGAATGAGATATTAGATTATACTTATAATGTCACAGTCACGGTGAGTTGACTGCTGCAGCTCCCCGTAGACTCTGCCTGCGCCTCTCACCGAGCTGGAATACAGCAGGCGAGGGGAGAGTACTCAATGTATTGCATCTACACTAGACGCGATATATCAACCCCCGCTGGATCGATCACTGCCCACCGATTTGGCAGGTGGTATAGACATACCCTGAGTATCTGGTGATCGGACCTGGACCCCGGAGGGGGACACATTGAAGGAACTCAGGGGTAAATGTGCCTGTATTGTCAACTGTCAGGGCTGCTGTGGCTCAGAGGAGGGTGCTTGACTGCCTGGCAGGCTTAGGCGCCGCAAGCCTTGGAGGTGGGAGAAGTGAAGCGGCCACGGCGTGCTCGGGGTGCTCGTGCTCGGAGCAGGGGTGAGCTGGAGCGAGGGGGGTGCCGCAGGGCAGAGCAGGAGAGTTGCAACAAGAGGGGAGCCTCAGGGTGGAGGGGGGAGCTGCCACGGGTGGGGTGCCTCAGGGCAGGGGTGCGGGGGGGGAGGGTGCAAGGTGGAAGTTTCGCCTAGGGCATGAAACTTCCTTGCACCGGCCCTGCCCCACGCCCTGCCTGCAGCTAGCCCTGCACCCCCTGCCCTGCCCTGCCGGCAGTCAGCCTCTGTCTCCAGCCAGCCCTGCACCTTCTGCTTTGCCTGCACCAGCCGCATCCTCCCTGCCCTGTCTCCAGCCAACCCCTGATGCACCCCCCTGCCTGAAGCCAGCCAGCCCCGCAGCCCTTGCCCTGCCTGAAGCCAGACCCTACCTCCAGCCAATCCCACATAAACTGGTGCCCTGCACTTCCCAGGGCAGTAACCCTGCACATCTGCTTCAATGAGGGGGGCAGGGAGAAGCTGGGACCCACACATGTGCACACCCTAGGGTGACCAGACAGCAAGTGTGAAAAATCGGGATGGCGTGGGGGGTAATAGGATCCTAGATAAGAGAAAGACCCCAAAATTTGGACTGTCCCTATAAAATTGGGATATCTGGTCACCATAGCACACCCCCAGGACTCCTGAGTTCCATTGCTGGGTTTCCTATTGGTTCCACTGCTGGTTCTTTTCCTTTTCCTGGGCACTTTGTGCAAGCTGGCCCCCCTCTCGGGCTCTGTCCCCAGCAGTCAAATGGGGATTTCATACTTTCCCGCTATTGGAAAGTGCTGGGAGAATCCCCCAGCAAAAGCTGCTCTGACAGTGCTAAACAGCATCTGACCAATCAAGGTCGGAGCTCACTGCCCAGGAGGACTGCTTGGCTCTGGGGTTTCACTTCAGCCCAGTGTAGAGAGAGAGCCCTAACCATGGAGTTTGGCTCAAGAAGACCAAGTCTCCAATTTGTTAAGGGTGTTTTGAATTTCAATCCTGTGCTCCAAAGTGCTTGGTGTCAGTTGTAAACTTTAGGAGCATGCTCTCCACTCCATTTTCCAAATCATTCATGAAAATATAGAATAGTACCTGACACCGGACTGATCCCTGCCAGACCCACTAAGTTCACCCTCCCCGTTGGGCAGCTAAACATGGAGAAGGGCTCCTGGAGTCTTGGGTTTCAACCAGCTTTGCACCCACATTACACTGATTGCAGCTGGACTACATTTCCCTCGTTTGCTTCTGAGAACGTCCTACGGGACTGTGTCAAAAGCCTTAGTAACACCAAGCTAGATCCCATCTATTGTTTACTCACCTACACCAGGCCCAGAACCCTGCCAAAGAAGGAAAGAGGATTGATTTGGAATGATTTGTTCTTGACAATTCCACGCTCACTAGTCATACGAACCAAATCATCCTGTAGGTGCTGCTGACAAACTGAGTGTTTAAGAATATATTGCAGGATCTCTCCAGCTATGGCAGTCAGGCTAGCTAGTCCTTAAGTCCCAGAGGTCTTTTTGTTCCCCTTTGAATGATAGGTCCTGTCTTGTTCATGGATGGGAAGATGTTCTTTTTCAGGGGTCTCAGACAAGAACTGGGGCACAACACCTGCTTTGTTAAGGCCACAAAAACGGAGGCAGGAACCTCTTCTCTGCTGCTGGCAAAGAACCACAGGTACCTAAAAGATAGAGACTCACATCTTTGAATGGGCTTTAAAAAGGCAGTGGTTAATAAGTTTGGCCCTGACCATTTCTTGTTTCCACAGACTAGACATTTTAGCAAACTTTAGAATTCCTTGGTGCTACTGTGAAACTCCCCTTTCTCCTTCACAGAGGGCTTTAACGCCCCTTATCACACTTGGGCTCTAAACTGCCCATAGTTCGAGAACTGTTCCTGTTCCCATTGGACAGATGGGAGAAGGGAAGTGACCTACCCAAGGCCTACACAACAAGGCGATGGCAGAGCCAGAAAGAGAAGCAACCAGTTCTGACTCCTATTCTAACAGATGAAAACACCCCAGAGACCAGGAATCGAGATGGTGGGAAAATTTCATTCAAACCGTTTCTGTCCGAAAATCCCATTTAGACTAAACCAGTTTGTTTCTTGAAATCATAACAAGTGGGATGAAAGATCTTTGCAAAAATATTTTGCTACAAAACAAAAGCGTCTCCTCTTTGTCAGAGTGTGTTAAATTGTCTCCTCGCACACAAAGAGGATACACTTACATCTCAACCATTAGATAAGATGCTTCAATCTGAGCTAAGTCGTTGCTACTATTAACAATTTCAAAATAAAAAAATACAAATAAAATAGACTATTTCAGCTAATCTATTATGTCATAATCTGCTCTGAGTAAACATGATGGGAAACTTCATATTATGCACTACTTCTAGTGACACTCCCAAATGGATCCGCATCCTTCACCCACCATGAGGTAGGTAAGAGCGGATCATTATTATTTCTACTTGAAAGAGGGAGAAGCTAAGGCTGAGAAAGGAGAATTGACTTGTCTTAGGTCACACAGCCCATCAGAGGCAGTGTTGGGAATAGGACCGAAGAGCTCTGATTTTCAAACAAACCATCGGATCTTGAATTTCAGACATTGAATGACCTGAATACCGTGCTCTCAGATGAGCTCCAGACCAACAACAGTGCACAGTAATTATTCAGCAAGTATTTGAGGAGAACTGCAATGTTAGAGGGAATCATCAACTGCTCAGAGACAATTAATGCAGAGAAGCAGCAAAATTAATCAAAGATAGAACTGGTTCTGACTTATTTACTTGATCTTAAAAGAGAACAACAAGGACCTGAGTCTCCTCCCTGTCAATGATCCTCTGCTCAGCGAATCAGGGTAGAGACTGAGGACGGGAGGCTGAGGATTCTCACCAGAGAGCCGAAAGGATGGCCCAGTTCACCGGTGGGGATCACTGCACGAGCACTATTTCAGTCCCACATTTTTGGGTGGACCTTCCATAGTGGGAGCTGCAGAGGACTTCCCTGCAACACACACACACAGCCCTCCGTCCTGTTGTTGGGAAGGGAACAGGAGAAAGGACAAAAGAAGCAAGAGAAGAAGAGGAGGGAGGGATGGAGGAAGAGGTTAAACAAAAAGGACAAACCCTAATGTCCCCAGTGATTCTAAGGGACAAAATCCCAGGTGCGCAATAAAATTCTGCCTCCTTAAGCTTGTGTTTTCCATGCCTAGAATTCACTTGTCACTAGATAGATCAGACTGAACAGGTTTCAAACCTCCAGGAGGCTCTTACTTTCTAAACAGGGACGGCTGTTTTCTAGTAAAATCACTACAAGGGAAGGAAGAAACTCGAAAGAGGTTCCTCCTGGCGCTCACGTCCATGACCCCAAATAATCTCTCAGTCCTCAAAGAGAGACCTGGAGAAGGAAACGTGCTGAACCAAAGCCACAGAGATTTCTGAGGTTTTCCTGGCCCCTCGCCCCTGTCCTGCCTGGCTGATGTCAGCATCTCTCTGTGAGGTCACCACCTCCCCACCACCTTTGACCAATAGTCTGAGGTCCTGCAAAAGGCCTTTGTGATGTCACTGCCACACCCCTCCCTTGCTGGGCTAATGTCCTGCCCCTGGCCAGGCCTTTGGAGGTTTGAGCTACTCCCTGTGGATCACCCCACTCAAGGAGCGTTCGTTCTAGGCAGCAAGCCGGCTAGACAGGAAAACGTCAGACGCTGCTCCCAATGCTACACTCAGTTTTTCAGAAATTAGTCGACTTCATGGTCAGAAGAAACCATTAGAGCGTCTAACCTGCATATCACAGGCCTCCGGTATGACACAACAGCTACTTTGGGGGCAAACACATTCCAGAAAGGCATCTAGTCTTCATTAAATGACATCAGGAGATGGTGAATCCACCACTTTCCTTGGTAGCTTGTTCCTGTGGTGAATCATCCTCGCTGTTGACTATTGTGCCTTAGTTGTAATATGAATTTGTCTCTTTTCACTTTCCAGCCATTGGGTCTTGTTATGCCTTTCTCTGCTCCATTCAAGAGCCCGTAAATACCCAACCTTTTCTCTCCATTAAGGCACTTCAACACTTCAATGAAATCACCTTTCAATCTTCTTTTGATAAGCTAAACAGGTTGAGCTCTTTCAATAGCTCACTGGAAGGCATTTTTCTCCAGCCCTCAGAACATTTGGTGGCTCTTTGCTGCCCTAGCTCCAATTTCACAACATCTTTTTCAAATGAGGACACCAAAACTGGAGGCAGTATAAAGGTTGTATAAAGGCAAAATTAAATAGGTTGCAGAGGAGATTTTTTTAATTTCGGCTTTTGTTGCTAAAAATTTTGTCTCTCTGCGGTGAGAAAAAACACTCCCCGAATGCCAAAATTTGAGCCATGAAAAGTGGCAGTGTGAACAGCACTTCATAGGTGGAGCTGTGCTCCCAGTGACGAAGCTCCTGCCCCTCATTGGAGGTAGTTTGGCTTTGTTGCCGGGGAAGCTCTCTCCCAGCGATAAGGACGGCCACACAGCGCACCTTACAATGGCATGGTTAGAGTGGCACAGCTGTACCGTGGTAAGGTGCGCGGTGTAGACACAGCCTCAGAGCTGGGGAAAGCCGACAGGCGCTGAGGAGCACAGGGTTCAGACAGAGACATCCGGTAGGAGAGGCACTAGTCACAGGGATTCTCTATAGCCTAGTAAGGTGGAGAGGATGGAAGATGATAATGTACAGGTAGGTTCTGATGAGAAACAGTGAAATGAAAGAGTCTCCCTCAATTACATCATGTAATAGCAGACAGCTAAAATGGGACACATTTTAGAAGTGCTTAAATACAAACGCTAAATGTCTAAGTACTAAGACTGGTGAATTTGAGTGCCTGGTATTGAGTGACGATATTGATAGAATAGGCATCACAGAAACCCCTGCACCCCCTCCTGCACCCACATGGGGAGACTGACCTGTGTGCATGGAGCAGCTGGCATTGCTGCCCCCCACTCCTCCCTAGAACGCTGCTCATCTGGGCACCCCTAGGGGCTGTGGGATGTGGGGGCAAGACGTGAGATCATCCGAGCTCCCTGCATCCAGGTCACTTTCCTCAGCTGGGCTGCATAGCGGGAGGGCAGAGAGCAGCAGCTTCTGATGCTCCCCTCACAACACAGCCCAAGTGGGAAAAGTGACCAGGACGCATGGAGCACATAGGGTTGCTCCTTACTCCCCTCAAACCTCTATGGACCTATGGAGGAGCATTGGGGCAGGGGAGAGCAACGAGCACCTTTGCACTGCCACACGGTGCCCTTTGACCCCTGGAGCCCTGGGCGGCTATCGGGGGGCCCCACCCCTAAGGCCAGCCAGGCTCCCCAGAACGAGCAGCAGAAAACACAAAGACTGGCCACACACTGAGCAGTGGTAGCCTGGGCAGCTCGTAATGGAGGCTCTGGGGGGAGGGGTGTTATAACATTTTTTCCGAGATTTGGACCTTAGCGTCCAAAATATGGGTGTTAGCATGAAAACCTCCAAGCTTAGTTACCAGCTTGGACCTGGTAAAGCTGCCACCAGCCAGGGATTTATACAGTGCCTGGCTTACTGTGGTCTCCCCAAAACCTTCACCGGGGGACCCTCTGACTCTGATGCCTTGAGTCTCACAACAAAGGGGAATAAACCATTTCCCTTCCCCCTCCTCCCCTCCAGGTGTTCCCTCCCTGGGTTCCTGAAGAGATATACAGAAGCAAGCTCCGTGAATCTAAACAGAGGGACTCCCCCCTCCCTGTTTCCAGTCCTGGAAATGGAAGTACCAAGATAGCTAATCTCTCTTCCCCCTTACCCAGAGGGTATGCAAAGTCAGGCTAGTAAATCTAACACAACGAGATTTTCCCTCTGACTTCTTCCTCCCACCAATTCCCTGGTGAGCTGCAGACTCAATTCCCTGGAGTCCCCACTAAAGAAAAAATCCAACAGGTCTTAAAAAGAAAACTTTATATGAAAAGAAAGAAAATGACATAAAAATGGTCTCTCTGTATTAAGGTGACAAATACAGGGTTATTTGCTTAAAAGAAAAAAATGAATAAACAGCCTTAACCAAAAAGAATACAATTTAAACATTCCAGCAACTACACACATGTAAATACAAAAAAAAACAATATAAACTTATTGTCTTATTATCTTTGTACTTAGAACTTGGAAACAGAAGATTAGAAAGGCAGGAGATAGAAAAATCACTCTCATAGCCGAGACGCCACAGCTCCTCACTAGGTGAGAGAGGGGAGCTCATTCAGACCCTGCTTACGCTTAGTATTTAAAAACTCCTTAGTGTCCCTATCTCTGCTGGCCTTAGATTTCTCCTCCTGTCCGCTTTTTGACAGCTTAGATGAGGTGACCGAGTGGTTAAGGTGATGGACTGCTACCCCGTTATGCTCTGCGTGGGTTCAAATCCTATTCTCATCAGAGGCATTTAGTCTTTACCCTCCTTTCTAGACAACCATCTACCCCTTTGGTACAATAACAGATCAAACAATGTTGCTTGTGTTACCCAAAATTGGGTCAGTTTGTAAGCTTAGAGAGGACTAATAATGCCCCTTCCCCCCAGAGTTTGGCAGAAAGCTGCACATTTATTAGCTTGATAGCTAAGCTCAAAAGAAGGGATGGGGGAGGATGTCACACTCATACTCATGCTCCCAGGACAGGCCTGGCAGTGGAGATGTCAGGATCCTTTAAGGTAAGTGTCCGACAGTGCGATGAAGATCAGTCTCCCTGAGGTACAATAGAATGTAACACAGCGAACCACAGGCCAGATGGGCCGGGTGAAGGGCATTCACTGGAGGTACAAAGGAGAGTGGGAAAGCCACTTCACAGGCATTCAAAGAGGGAAAGGACACAAGCTGGGGGAGGGGGGGAATTTAACAGACCTTTTGAGCATACAGGTTATACAGAGCATACAGATCACTGCTGCTCCTACAACATGATAAGTTCTCAAGCAGCATGTTTCTTACTTTGCCCATCTGTCAATTTTGATGATTATTGATGGACATATTTTGCCATTGGGTTGTGTGTTTACACAGAAATTGACATTTACCAACAAATATGCAATTCTTCCAAGCCTGCCTAGTCTGCAGTTGATGGGTTTAGAGGGAAACATTCACTCTTCCAGGTCCCCATGCCAGGCCTGTGCTCTCTAGGTTGTCAACTTCCCGCAATGCTGGGATCCTTCCCTCACCTCCCCCCAAACCACTGCCCCACCCCCACTTCCGGGGTCCCCTCCCCACACTGTCTAACTCCCCTGCTGGCAGGATCCCTTCCTGTTCCTTTCATTTCCTGCCTCCACTCTGGACAAAAGCTCTGCATTCTTCCCACACCAGAAGTTGAACCCAGGCCACCTGGGTGAAAACCAGGAATCCTCACCACTAGCCCATATGGGACTATTGTTGCATTTGACGAAGTGGGTATTCACCCACGACTGCTCATGCTCCAATACGTCTGTTAGTCTATAAGGTGCCACCGGATTCT
Organism: Gopherus flavomarginatus; assembly: GCF_025201925.1. Taxonomy (NCBI): domain Eukaryota; kingdom Metazoa; phylum Chordata; order Testudines; family Testudinidae; genus Gopherus; species Gopherus flavomarginatus. The sequence goes on along the minus strand of NW_026114629.1, from coordinate 20,056 downwards.
TGGCTGCTATTATTACTACAACTCAGGCCTTGGCTACACTGGAGAGTTACAGTGCAGGTGGTGGCTTTACAGCGCTGTAACTTACTCCCCGTCCACACTGGCAAGGCACATACAGCGCTGTATCTCCCTGGCTACAGTGCTGCATGTGATCCACCTCGACGAGAGGAATAAAGAGAACAGAGCTGGTGATGGAGCGCTGAGGTGCCAGTGTAAACAGTGATTAATCTTACTACGCTGTCACTGACCTCCAGAACCTTCCCATAATGCTTTTAAGTACAGATAATGCTCTTTGTTTTGGTGTGAGCTCAAGGCTCCCGGAGCTGCTTATCTAAGAACCAAACACAGTTACTGTTTGCAGTGAATGAGCAGAGGCAGGGGGATCCCTTTGGAACGCCCACAGATGGTGTTTGCTTGAGGAGAGAAGCAGCCGGGTGGGCACGGGGGGGGGGTCTGTTTTGGATCAGCGGCTTATCTGGTCTGTGAGGAAAAAAACAAAGGCGGCTATTTGCATTTAGTGAATGAGAGAGGGGTAGGGGAGAGGCTTGAACTTGCCAGGCAGGGAGCTGACACAGTGTCAGCTCCAAAAATCCACTCGCTCTGTCTCCCCCACGCTCCGTGTCACACTCCACCCCACCCTTCTCTTTTGAAAAGCACATTGCAGCCACTTGAACGCTGGGATAGCTGCCCATAATGCACCACTCCCAACAGTGCTGCAAATGTGGCCATGACAGTGTGCTGGTAGCTGTCAGTGTGTCCACACTGCAGCGCTTTCCCTACACAGCTGTAGGAAGACAGCTTTAACTCTCAGTGCTGGACAGCTGCAAGTGTAGCCAAACCCTCTCTAAGCCGACCCCTTATAAGAACAGCATGGACTAGCATGACTAGCTGTCCCGATTTTTGGGTCTTTTTCTAAAATAGGTGCCTATTACCCCCACCCCGTCCCAATTTTTCACATTTGCTGTCGGATCACCCTAGCAGGGGTTGCACACAGGGCTGCATTAACCTTCAGGTGCTGAGGTTTCCCTCTCTCCATTCCCAGTGCCTGTGATCAGGAAACAGACATCAGGGCTCCCAGGTGCTGCACAGACCATGACTGAGATCAGACCCCATATTATGCAAGGTGCTGTACAATCCCTGGCCAACACTGAGACACCCAGGGGGTTCCCCTCAATTTCCCTGAGCCTCTGCTACCCAACTTCTTCTGACTCCATCTGGATCAACTCCCCTTGCAAAAACCCACTTTTCCAAACAGTCCTTCTTTCCTTGCCCCCTGATTCTGGTTTCACACCCTGGGACCATCTCCTCTCTTTGTCTCTCCTCCTCCATGTGAAGCAGAGATAGAGGCAACTTCAGCCACTGGAGTCAGCCTCAGCGAGCACTGCAGCCGGCCGCGGGGGAGGGGGGGTGTGTTTGCAGACACAGGAAGGGAGCAGCTGGGAGCAGGGGGTGCTGGGAAGAAGCCAGCAGAAGAACAAAGCTCAGAGACCCAATATGGGGAAATTCCAAAGGGCGGGGCTCTGACACAACCCAGGTGCGGCAGCTCCTGGGGGTGGGGCTCTGGCTCAGCTCGGGGGCGGGGCAGCTCCTGGGGGCGGGTCTCTGGCACAACCCAGGGTGGGGCTGCTCCTGGGAGAGGGGCTCTGGCCCAGCCTGGAGGCGGGGCAGCTCCTGGGGCGGGGCTGCATCACAGAGCGGGGGCGGAGCATCTCCCGGGGGCGGGGCTCTGGCTCAGATCGGGGGCGGGGCAGCTCCTGGGGGCGGGGCTCTGGCACATTGTGACGTGGAGCCGCTGTTCTCAACTGCTGCCAGGATCTGCCCCCAGCCCCGCTGGGATCCAGGCGGGGACAGAGACTGGGGCCCGGGGGTTCCCCTTGGTGTGGCTGGCGGGGGCGGGGGCGGGAGGGGAAGGGAGAAGCCGGAGCTGCAGGCGGGGGAAGTGCGGTGGGACATTGTGACCCGGAACCCCTGGGGAATGAGAGGCGGTGGGGGGGCGGGAAAGTGACTCTGACCCAGGGAGCCTGGGAGAAGCCTTGGAGCCGCCTCGGCCCCAGTGGAGCTGCAGGAGGATCCGCCCGCCCCGCTGGGATGGGGGGGAGGGGCGGACACCGGGCCCGGCCCAGGGGGGGCGGAGCCTGGGGCAGAGCCCGAGGCCCGGAGAGGGGGCGGAGCCGGGGGCCCGGCGGGGGGGGGCGGTGTATTAAATCACTCCCCATAGCAATGTGCTACTCCCGGGCACTGCGCATGCCCAGTAACAGTCGCTGAAGCCGCTGCCCTTCCCCGTGCCTGGACCAGCCGTAACGTTCGGCCGGGCGCTGGGGGCGGGGCTGGAGCGGGGCGGGGGAATAACAGGGAGCGCGGGGGGGGTGGGCGCAGAGCAGCAAATTGATGGGCGGGAGGGGGTCAGGCAGCTGGAGGCAGGGTTCCGGGGGGGCTAAAGGGCACAATCCGGGCTGGGGGTGGAGCAGGAGTTGAGCTCAGGGGGAGGCGCTCGCAGAGCCCCCCCCCTTTGGTGTGTGTGGGGTGTCAGGGCGGGGAGAAGCCAGAGTTGCAGGGAGGGGGAGGTCACTGGGGTGGAGGGGGTAGATCTGTCTCTGTGCAGCCAGGACATTCCCGGGGTGGAGGGGGAGGTGAGTTAACTGGATCATGTCCCTGTTTTTGCCACTTCCTCCCACACACACATTCTCTCAAGATTTCCCCTTTTCTCTCTCATTATCACACGTGGCTATAAAATCCAGGGAGATTCTCCTCCCCCCCCAATGATCAGCTCTCTAATTGCCTCTGATTTTCCCTTTTCTCTCCATACTTCTCAAATGTCATTTTAAAATCTCTCTGATGGGGGGTGGATTTTCCCACCCATTTTATCTGCAGCGATTTGTCCTTGTTTGGGTGGGAAATTGTTGCCCTGGGTCCTTCCCCAGAACATGGCTCCCACTGGAGTGGGATGAGATGAGGTTCCCGTTCTCTGCCAGGGCAGAGAAGGGAAGGGAGGAGCACATCCCCCCATGGAGACTGCCCAGACCCCATTTCCCAATCCCCCTGCTGCCCCCTTCCATTGTCCAGGGAGCCTTCCAGCTCCCCACCCCCGCTTAAATCAGCTCCTCAAAGGGCTCTGAGCTGCTCACGTGAATGGTTGGCCAAGGGCCGGGGGGGACCATCACATTCTGTTTATGTATTGTACAGTCATATAAAATCCAGTCCAACAGTCCCCCTTTTCCACTAGTTATTTAATAGCAACATCAAATCCCCTCCGATCTTGGTGGTTTTCTCTCATGTTATCAAATGTTGTTTGTGACAGGGTTCTCTCTGCGTGTCTCAAAGATTGATATAAAATACCCCAAACATTTGCCCCACTTCTCTCTAGTTGTTTTATTTCTAATTGAATATGATGGGTTGTTTCCCAGTGTGCTAAGATGCAGCCGCCTCTGGGGTGAATCCATGATGGCCATTATTTGCTAGTGACAGCCCGTGGACCTTTCTTGCCCTCCAGGCCTTCCATTCTCCTGTTAAAGAAGCACCCCCCAGGCTCCCTCTGCCTGTGTGACTGGCCAGCAGGAGGTGGTGTTAACTTTCTAGCCACTTCTCACACTCTGTGAGGTAACACTTGCAGGGGCAGGGAAGGTGTCTATGTGGGGAGATTGCAGCTGAAGGGGCATTGTGATAGGGGGAGGCCTCTGGGTGGCTGAGCAGGGGGTACCCTAGTCAGGTTGGTGGGTTGTGGAGGTTTGGGGTTTTCGGGGGTGGTGGTTCTGATGTGCCCATCCCTGAGGCTATGGGTCCTGGAGGTGAGTATCGCTGGGGGCCTGGTGGCTGCATAACAGTGGGGGTGGGTGTCTCTTGGGGAGGCGGGACAGAGGGTTAGAGGGAGCCTGGTTCTGTGCCAGGGGCTCTGTCTGTGCTTCCCCCGCTGGTTCCTGGTTTTGTTGCCATGCCCAGTGCACAGAGCTGGGGGAGGGGATCCCTGGCACTAGGTCAGGGCATGCCAGGGAAGCAGAGTGAGGGGTCCCACTGTAAAGCATCAGGGGGTCACACTGGGCAGAGGAGGGGGTCCCAGGCAAATGTCAGGGTAGATCGTTCTGGAGGATGGGGAAGTTCCTAGGCAGGCAGTGAGGGACTGAGTTCCCAGTGGGGGGGGTCCCTTGAGGGGGTCCCTGGCTGCTGGGGGCTCTTGGTGGGGGGAACCCTTTGGGATTCCCAACCTGGCAATCATGGTGTGGTGGGGGTTCTCTCGCCGGTGGAGCTTTGAGGGGTATCTGAGGTCCCTGGCCAGGGACTCTGGGGGCTGCATCCCAGGGAATATCTGATGGGCCCCTGGCTAGGGGGTGTCTGGGGCCCCTGGCTGGAGGGTTTGGGCTCTGGGTACTAGAGGGTGTCTGGGGGCTGCTGCTAACCATGATCCTTCTCTCTGGTCAACTTGTGCCAGAGTCCTGGCTCCTAGTCACCAGGTCACCAAGTCCATTCCCCAGTCACGTGCCCTATCACTGTGATAACTTTCTGTCCACTTAGCAAACACTGTTAGTGTGAAATCACAGATTTTGCTTTTCTCCTCTTTTGAAAACTGCAGAAACTTTCAGTTCCGTTTGGAAAATTTGTGCCCCCCGTCTTTGTCCTAGATCTGCGGGGGTGAGGGAGGTGGGAAGGGAGTCAGCACTGCCACACGATGGTCTTTTCCACAGCATTCTGGACTCATTCTTTCTGAAATCCGGTGTCATTGAGACCATTGTTAATCCAGAGTCACTGTATGGAAAGACAAGGAGTGATTCCAGATGGACAGTGGGTCAAATGAGATCAGCCATTCAACCTGTGAGGAGGGGCTCCCATTAGCTGCTCTCCCCAGAGAGCTAAAGGAGGGAAGCTGCTCAAACGTTCTGTCCCTCTCTGCTCAGGATATTGGGGTTCAGCTTCCTGGGTCAGATGCTGCAGCCTCCATTGTGATCTGGGAGACCAGGCTTGGCAGCTTCTGCTCCCCCAGTGGGGCTCTGTGCTGGGAAGTGACCTTAATTAAAGCTTCTTCTCTGCCCGGCCCAGGGGATGACTTTCTGCAGCTGGTCCTATCCCCCTAGGGCAGCCCTGGGCCCTGTTACTACTAAATTCTGAGCCAGAATCTCCAGGTAACTGAAAGACCTCAGGGAATGTCCTAGGGTCTGGCAAGAAAGTAACTCTGCACAAACAACCCCACCTCATTTCTCCTCCCATTAGCGGTTGCCAGGAGGATATCCAGCCATGGGAGAGCAAAGCCCCCAGGAATGGGACTGTCCCAGCCAGAGGGGCAGGGAGAGAGGACAGGGGAAGGAGAGACTGAAAGGGGCAGTGGGAGAAATGAATGTGGGGGAGAGATTTCCAGCTCTCTAGTCCACCCAGACACATGTATTGCTGCATCCTGGGGCAGAACCACTTTCCAGTGAACAAAACAAGGATCAGACAGAGCAAAAGCCAGTTCCTGACTCCATATCCCCTCTGCTGGGGTGTGGCTGCCGTGGGGTCAGTGTCTGAGGGAATCCCCCACAGTGACTCCTTTGGTTCTGCTCTTTTCTAGCCTCGTGTTCAGAGAAGGGGTGAGGGGAGGGAGAAGGGAGGTTAAAAATGTGTCTGTGGACTTAGCCTGGCAGGAGGGGCCAGGTCTAAATTGTAATAAACAGATTGAGCATTTCCCAGCATGACAGAATCTAGGGTGTCTGTCTGCAGGGAAAGGTCCTGGGGGAATTGTGATGTGAAATTAACTAAAACCGGTTCTGAAACCCCCACAACTGCCCTTCTCCCCCAGACAGGCTGCAGAATGACGTCCATGTTTTGCTCCAGCTCATCCCAGCCTGGCGTGGGACAGGGAAGAGAAATGGCTGCAGTGGAGTCAGTCCAGGTAGAGATTATCGGGGGGTTGCTGGTGGGTTCCTGCTGGAGGAAAGGGAGAGCAAATACACCAGAGGTGGGAAGGTTTGCAGAGTCTGGTTTGGAGGTTGGAGCGGGGCAGGAAATTCACAGCGTGGGGAAAGAAGGAGACCAGGGTGTGGCAGACCTGCTGGGAGTTATTTACTAAGTAGCCTAGATTCTAGGAACAGACCCGGGAGGTTTGGAGGTGAAAATGCCCTAATTTGTGAAGAGAGAAAATAACCCACCTACATGGAGCTAGTCAAACTGACCAGACTCCTACTGCTGGAGCCTGACCTCACTAACCAGCAGCTGCTGTGAGATATGTAGGGGAAACCCATGAGTCAGGCTTATTGGAGCTGCCTCTCCCTTCATATCCCGCTCCTCACAATGAGGAGGGTGTTGGGCATCCTACCAGCGAGCTCTCCCTGGACCCTGCTAGGGGCTCCATCTCCTGTATCAGTCAGTGGCTAGTAGGGGGGTGATGGATATGCTGGGAGAGATAAGGGGCTCTCTCTTCATCCCCTCACCCTGGCATTTGCTGGATACTCTGAGCCAGGTCGAGGTGGGACTCTCCTGACTATGATCCACCCAGAGCTTCCATTTGATTCACTCCTCTCTGCCACAAATAGTGGGGCTGTGAGTGGGGCAGCAAGTCCTTAGTGTTGGACTCTTGCTCTTTCAGGGGCCGGTGACCTTCAAGGAGATGGCTATCTATTTCACCAGGGAAGAGTGGGCTCTGCTGGACCCCGCTCAGAGAGCCCTCTACTGGGATGTCATGCAGGAGAATTATGAGACGGTGGTCTTGCTGGGTAAGGGTTCCTGTCCCTTCTGTTCTTGGAAGGGGAAATGAAGAGTGAAAGTTCACGCCACCCCCATAATGCCATCTGTACCCTGTCCTGTTTCAGCATCACCCCAATAGGCCAGTGACACACATACTACCAGAGACCCTCCTCTGCTGCAGAACACTTTGGGAACAGAGCACAGGAGCCGTATTGCACAGTGTCAAATAGCTCCTGTTTCCTCAAGTGAAACTGGGAGTTAGGTCTGGCATAACTGTCCCATACCCCTAATCATTTTTGTTGCCCTTTTCTGAACCTTTTCCAATTCCAATATATCTATTTTTGAGATGGGGTGACATGTGCATGCAGTATTCAAGATGTGGGTGTATCATGGATTTATTTGCTGTTTTTACAAATATGATCTATGAGATATTCTGTCATATCTATCCCTTTCTTAATTATTTTCAACATTGCTCACTTTTTTTCACTGCTGCTGCACATTGAGTGGATGTTTTCAGAGAACTATCCACCGTGACTCCAAGATCCATCTCTTGAGTGGAAACAACTAATTTAGACCCCATCATTTTGTATGTATAGTTGGGATTGTGTTTTCCAATGGGCTGCACTATGTGCTATCCTGTCATCTAGCACTGCTGAGATCCTGGATTCAGTAATATCCCTGCCCTTCCTGTTCCCTTTCTCCACCGAACCCCGCCAGCCCATGCTTCCTGTTCCCAGCTTCCCCAGGATTCTCGCACTGTCTCTGAACCTCTCTGTCAGCAAGAAGCAGTGCCAGGGACACTTGCCCTCTGTCTGGAGTCTTCGATTTCTGGGACATGGATTTACTTTCTCTGTGTTGTAAGAGGCTCTGTCATAAGGAGTGTCTGTGACGTTACCCAGAGTACAATCTGGACTGCTAAATAGCTGTCCCTTCAGTCCTCCAGCATGGGGTGCCTTTTCCACTGTTTTCCCGCGAGAACAGCCCCTCTTGGCCACTTAACACACAGTCTCCAGCATGTAACTCACTCCCAGCTATACAGTATTGAGTGCTGCTAGACAGCCACTCATGAACTACACCTCAGGAGAAAACCAGAAAATTCTCAAGTGCCCAACTTTCCCCCAGAAATGTGCATCTTGCACTGTCCAGCACGCTACTGAATGACACAAGCTCATATAAAGTCTGTCATTTCATCAGAGGAAAATGACATGCACCAGCTTGTTATCCCAAACAAAGTTTCCAACACACTTCAATTCACACATACTTGTTAGATGAACAATAAACCAAGATTGTTAACTACCAAAAACTAAAACTAGGCCCAGTCCATGAAAGGGGCACTCCCAGGAGAGACTGTATAAAGGCTGGAACATGAAACACCTTTGTAAACCTGAGACAGCTGCCTTGGGGACAATGACAGGGAGAATCCCACAAAGTGACTCCTTTGTTTCTGCTCTTCTCTGGCCTCCGACTGTTCCTTCCAAGGTGGAGTACTTTGCACTTGTCTCTACTGAATTTGATCCTATTTACTTCAGATCATTTCTCCCGTTTGTCCAGATCATTTTGAATTTTCATCAAATCCTCCAAAGCACTTACAACCCCTCCCAGCTTGGTGTTGTCTGCAAATTTGATACGTGTAAGAGAGAGACTGTTACTGGGAGGGTTTCCCCATGTGTCAGAGGGTTACACCCTGGTGGGAGGGGGCTAGGCCTGTACTGGAATAAGGTCACTCTGTGCTTCACAGTGTGCCAGAACCTAGAATGTGCATTAGCAGGGGAAAAGCTGGGGGGAATCGGCTTGTGGAATGGACAAAAGCGTAGTCTGAATTCTCACACTTTGCCCTTTTCACCCCGGCAGGCCAGAGAATAACATCCATGTTTTGCTGCAGATCATCTCGTCCTCCCAGGGACAAGGAAATGGCTGCAATGGAGCTGGCTCAGGTAAGAGATTATCAGGGTGGCGGGTTCTGCTTGGAGGTTGAGGAGCAGTAAATGCATAAGAGGGTGGGAATTGCTAGAGGTGGTGGGAAGCAGGAAATATCTCGGGTGGAGATTGGGAGGGGACAGCATGTGACAAACCTGTTGAGACTTGTGTAGTGTAGGGCGTGATGGGTTGTCACCCCCAGGAGGCAGTTTGTGAAGCTTCTGGGAACTGCTGTGTCCTCTAACCCTCACGCTGGGCTGGCCCTTCTCACACTGCTTTGCTGGAGATTTCGCCAGCCTCTCTAGGGCCTGTTATCACCCAACACAACAGCAGGTGGCGCCATGCAGCCAACTAAGCTACCTGAGTGCGTTACCTAAGCCACTCAAGGACAGATAGAAGACAAGAGCCAATTTCCCACTCCCCAACCTTGCACACTTGCTGTAGTATAAATCCAGAATGATACCATCTTATAGTGCACGGGGATCTCTATAATGCAAGCTCATTAATGTAGTTCCCCTTCCCCTCCATATGGGACAGATGTGCACAACAAGCTGAGATTTTCCTCAGACACTTCACTCAAAATACGCTGGTTAAGATAAAGCATCAAACAAGTTTATTAACTGCAGAAAGATAGATTAAGTGATTATAAGTGATAACAAACAGATCAAAGCAGATTATTTAGCAAATAACCAAAACTCAGACTAAGCCTAACATACTAGATGGATAGAATTTGAATTAGCAATTTCTCACCCTGACTGATGGTACAAGCAGTCCCCCAAGTTTCCATACACAAGCTAGAAATCTCTTGATCCTGGGAGCAGCACTTCCCCCACATCCGTTTTTGTTTCTCAGGTGTTTCCAGAAGTTCTCTTGTGTGGGGAATGAGGCCAAGAGATGATGTCACACCCCACCTTATGTAGCTTTTCCATATGGTGGGAGCCTTTTGTTCCAAACTCAGTTCCTAGTCCAGTTTGTGGAAAAATACAGGTACTAAAATGGAGTTTAGTGTCATGTGGTCTGGTCACAGGCCCTGCTGAGTCATAGTAGCCATGACTCATAGGCTGGCTGAAACATTCACAGGAAGGCTAAGCTCTTCCACAGTCCATTGTCTTTGTTGAGCCATCAGCGCTGTCTGGCTTCTTCATTGCTGTACCTGAAAGGCTCGTTGTGGGTGTTACCCAGAGTAAGCACATTTGAAATACAGATACAGAGTCAATATCCATAACTTCAGATACGAACATCATATGTGCACACAAATAGGATAATCATATTCAGCAAATCAGAACTTTTCCAGTGACACCACACATGATGCTTCTTGTACAAAATAGATCATAATTATGTCCTAATCATATTATAATCATACCACTATGATGAATATGGGGGTGTAGTGTCAGATAGGTCCTTATTTCAAGGCACAGGAGTTGGGAATGGAACTTCCCCTCTTTGTGGAACAGGAAATAACCCTCTAGCCAGGGCTGGGACAACTTCCCAGACTCCCAGTGATGGAGCCTGAATCTCCTGGCATTTCATTAATTACCACCAACCCCAATCTTTGTGGCAACTGTAAACTTTATCAGTGATGATTTTGTACTCTCTTCTAAGTCATGGATAAGAATGTTAAATAGCACAGGGCCAAGAACCAAACCCTGCAGGAACCTGCTAGAAAGAAATCCACTCGACCATGGTTTTCCATTTACTATCAGAGTTTTTAATCTATTTAATGTATGCCATGCTTATTTTGTATCATTCTAGTTTTTTTTTAGTAAAAATATTGTGGTGATCAAGTCATGTCCCTTACGGAAGTTTAGGTATATTACATCACTACTATTAGCTGCAACCAAACTTTTGATCTCATCCAATAAGGATATCCCGTTTGTTTGATAGGCTCTATTTTCTCTAAACCTTTGTTAATGGGCACTACAATTCTGACCTTCTAACTTCTATTCTTTACTATTGACTTCCCCTTTCTTCCATGTATTTTATTTGTAGAGTGCTGGGATTCCTACCAGGGAGCCACTAACAGGGTCCAGAGACAGCCCCATCTCCTATATTTAGCTCTGGCTAGTAGCTATGTGATAAATGTGAAGACCTTGCTTCTATCTGTCAGCAGGGAGACACAAAGGTTCTCTCTTTCTACCCTCTGATGCCTCCTGGCTGCTGTAAGCAAGGTGGGGTGGGACTCTGTTAACATGTGCCTTCCGGAGCTTCCATTTCCCTGCTGTTCTGTGAATAGTGGGGTTGTGAGTGGGTCAGCAGGTACTGAGGGTTGGACTCTTGCTCTTTCAGGGGCTGATGACCTTCGAGGAGGTGGCTGTGTATTTCTCCAGGGAAGAGGGGACTCTGCTGGACCCCACTCAGAGAGCCCTCTATAGGGATGTCATGCAGTAAAACTATGAGACGGTGGTCTTGCTGGGTAAGGATTCCTGTCCCTTCTGTTCTTGGAAGGGGAAATGACGAGTGAAGGTTCACGCCACCCCCACAGTGCCATAAGTACCCTGTCCTGTTTCAGCATCACCCCAATAGACCAGTGACACACATACTACCGGAGACCCTCCTCTGCTGCAGAACACTTTGGGAACAGAGCACAGGAGCAGTATCACACAATGTCAAATATCTCCTCTTTACTCAAGTAAAACTGGGGGTTACGTCCAGCATAATGAACAGAAGCTTCCTACCCCCAGCCTTCTCTCAAACCCTGAGCCTTCTCTACCCAAACCAGAATGTGCTTGGGGTGTAACAAGCAGGCGGCTGGAATCAGAGCTGCCGGTCCAGGGTTACTTATCATACAGACACTCAGTGCGTCCTTGAACGCTGGCTGGGAGTATCCAGACAGGGGAGCTCCAGCAGCAGAACACTGAATCTCACCCTGGATTACAGATAACACAACTCCTCACTGATCTAGATTGTACCCTAGCATGTGAAAATGGCCTAGGTTGGTAGTGACATTTCTTGAGACATGGAGAGTCTTGCTCCCATATCACCAGGTGTAATAAAAATAACAGGAAAGGCCAAATATGGAAAACTGATTGTTCAGCTTGCTTTTGACCTGCATCATATTTTGCAATATATTCCAAATAAGGAAATTAACGTGCAACGTATGTGTCATTGTTTGTGGTTTTAAGTTGTAAAAGGCTTGTGTGATTTTTAGCTTGGGGACAGTATTCCAATAGCTGTCGCCCCCTGCGTCCTTGTAAACAAGAAAAGAGCCTCAGGCTCAGCTGATTCAAAATCAGTCCTGTGGTAGTTTTCCACAACAGCCTCAATAGGTCCCTGTGATGGAATGTAAGGCTACGTCTAGACTACCCACCGTATCGGCGGGTTTAAATCGATTGCTCAGGGAAAGATATATCGCGTCTCATCTAGATGCCATATATCGATCCCCAAGCGCGCTTATATCGATTCTGGAACTCCACCAACCCCAACAGAGTTGCGGATTCGACAGGGGGAGCCGCGGACATCGATCCCGTGCGGTGAGGATGGGTTAGTAATCCGATCTTAGATATTCTACTTCAGCTACGTTATCCACGTAGGTGAAGTTGTGTATCTAATATCGATTTCCCCCGTAGTGTAGACCAGCCCTTAATGTCTTCACACCTTCCCCCTGCAGGAGAATGGCTGTTTGACCAGCTGTTTGCCTTGCTGTCTCTGAGGAACTGGTCTGTGGGTGTTCCCCAGAACTGAAACTTTTTCAGTAATATCATACTGTAAAATCTCACCATTTTACATACAGTGTTACTACACATTTTAACAGGAGGATAATGTTCACTAGGTTATGTGTTTTCTAATGATACCTCACAAGCCATACTGGGTATAAAATTGATGATAATTTTCTAGAAGAGTGAACACAGAGATATAGACTGACACAGTGTCTGTGTGTGTGTTCCCAGCAGATATGTGGGTATTTCAATCCTTCATAAGCACAATGTTTGGCATCTTCAAGGACCTGGGGAACTGGTCCTGGGAATTCACTAGTTTAGCAAGTATGAGACTGCATGAAATTGTGAGACCCTTTGGTATTAATAATAAAATAATATAATCTGATAAAATTGCAATGAATCATGCTAGGTATGCCATGTAAAGTGGCAATGAAAATGTTATGATTTGCCAAGTATGATAATTTTGTTTCTATGTTTCTATCACCCTTGTATTGTGAGTTACAGATATGTAGGGTATATCTGTATTTCCAGACTTGTGCAGTTTTTCTGGGTGACACCCCCAGACATATTGGCATCAACACTGCCTAGCCTGTTTGCTGGCCCATTGAGGGTCATCAGCTGTACAATGAGCCCATGGACCAAGGGGATACACCTATTGAGTCAGCAAGACATGCTGGGGTATGCCTGTGTAATGAGACCTCCAAAGCTTTTCCATGCCATGTACTGTGAAGCTTGTGTTTGGGACACAGGAAGTACAAGCCACATGGCAAAAGGAATATAAAGCGCAGCTGCATCATCTCCATCTTGTCTTCAATTCCCTTTCCTACCTCTGGAGCAACTTCTCTACAAATTGAACCCTGGAACAAAGGACTGAATGACCCATCCAAGCTGTGGATGCGTTCCAGACAGACTTTCAAGACAGCAACTCACCAATACTGCTAAGAACCTGATATATCCATTTTGGAATGTATCTGACTGCTTTTCCATTTAACTTCTTTCTGTCTTTCTTTCGTTTAAACCTTTAGTTTAGATGCTAAAGAATAGTCTGGAAGGATGGAATTTAACTTCATTCTTTCATTTGTTCTTTCTTCTAAACATTTAGTTTAACTGCTAAAGGATTGGCTGTCAGCATGGTATTTTGGATGAGATCCAAACCTATAGTGACTGGGTAATGTGGCTGACCTTCCACCCACCCACTTCCTGGATCCAATTAGGATCACTCTCCTGCTGCCCTCTGGCCATGCTGTATCACAGTGAGCAGAGTTTTTAAATAACCTCTCACTGTACGGGACCTAGTTGCTGATTAAGAGTCAGAGAACTGTCATGCAATAAAGGGGGCAGTGTGATTTCTTTTTTCAGAGTCTCGTTAACCAGTGTGTGGGATCAGAAGCACAGTTTGTGACTGGTCAGTGAGTTTAACTTCAGTGTTAACCACCAGTTTGGGGAGCATCTGCTCTCCCTTTTTCAGCCTGCTCTGACCTTGGCATTTTCAGTGAGGACTGCCCCAGGCACACGAGGTCACACTAAGCACTGAAGATAAATTAATAGAATGTTTTTGATGATTAAGTTGTATGAAATCAACTGAACTCCTTTGTTTTCTTTAATCTGAGCAGGGTTTCTGGTTTTCCAACGTGATGTGATCTCCCAGCTGGAACAAGGGGAAGAGTCATGGGTCCCAGAGCTGCAGGGTTCAGAGGAAAGAGAGATCCTGAGATCTCCCAGCACAGATGAGGAAACATTAAACCAACTCAGAATCTGTAAGTGCCTGAAAGAAACATCTGGGATGCCCTACAAAGGTCTTGGGAAGTCTCTCAGTTCATTATTGTCCATAGCAGGGGTCGCATCAACAGGGTAAATATAGGTCAAGGCTTCCTATAGATCCTAGCAGACACCGGCAGTAGCTTTCTCCCTTCCCCCTGCGAAGTTGGATGAGATGTGAAGGCTGAATTGATCCCCTCCTCTCTCCTGTTGGGAGGAGCTGAGTTCCTGATTTTTATTCGACCTCTCTCCAGCACTTGTTTTGGTTTGGCCTTCCCCTTTCCATCCCTGTTTGAGGTTTCTGTCTCTATCACAGCAGGTGATGCAATGACATGTGAGAAAGAGGAGCAGAATTCTCAGCAGGGAAATGTTGAGCAAGTGGATAAACACAGAGCATTATCGCAAAGAATGAAAAGGAATGTGTCCAGCAGTCACGAGCAGGGAAGATCCTGTGAGGTTCAGCACAGACCAGAAAAAGAGCAGGGAAACCAGCCAGGGGAGAAAATAGATAAATTTATTTCCTGTCAGGGAACTCAGAAGGGCCTTAAGGAAACCAGAATACAGCAGGAAATCTGCAGGGAAAAGCAAAAAAATGCCAGCTCTTAGTGTGGGAAAAACTTCACTTACAGATCAGGCCTTTCTCAACATCAGAGAATCCACACAGGGGAGAGGCCCTATGAATGCCATGAGTGTGGAAAACTCTTCACTCAAAGATCAGCCCTTATTAGGCATCAGAGAATCCACACAGGGGAGCGGCCCTATGAATGCCGTGAATGTGGGAAGTGCTTCAGTAACAGATCAGTCCTTATTACCCATCAGAGAATCCACACAGGAAACAGGCCCAGCGAATGCCGTGAGTGTGGGGAAAACCTTCAATCGCAGCTCAAACCTTATTAGGCATCAGAGAATCCACACAAACGAGAGGCCCAGCGAATACCGTCAGCAGGCCTGCACGACTCGTAAAGCGGCAAGGGCCACATTACTCTGAAGAAAACAGCTAAGGGCGGAAACCCTCCGGCCCTGCGGAACCACCCCCACCTCAGGACTTCCCGGCCCGGTGGAAACACCCCGCCCAGCCCTGCAGAAACAAACCCTCCTTCCCCAGCACCGCCCCACCAAAACAGCTGTGGGTCAAAAAGGAAGGTTGGGGGTAGGGTGGTGATACTTGATTTTAAATCAACCAGGGGCTCCCAGCTGAAGAGGTGGCTGGGAGCCCTCAGAGTCAAATTAAAGGGCCTGGGGCTCGGTGGCTGGGGGAACCCGGAGCTTTGTGGGGCTGGGGCAGCGATTTAAAAGGCCCAGAGCTGTTGCTGAGAGGAGCCTAAGCCCTTGAAATCCCAGCCCCACTCCATCCGCTGGAGCTGTGGCCGGGATTAAAAGGGCTCTGGGCTGCCTGCAGCCGCAGGGATCTCTGAGCCCTTCAAATCTCAGCCGCTGCTGCGATTCAAAGGGCTCTGGGCTGCCCGTGGTGGCAGAGAAGTGATTGAGGATGTCACCCTAAACCAGTGGTCCCCAAACATTTCACACTGTGCCCTCTTATCCATGGCTGTGGCCCCTCAGAAGCCACAGTCGAGAACTGGGGCTGGGAGTGGGGCTGTTGCTTGCTGGGGAGAGGGGTGTGGACAGTGGTAAAGGGGTCGACGCCGGGCTGGGAGCCAGAGTCTCAGGCTGAGGGTGGGGTTGGGGAAGAGCTGGGACAGAGTGCTGCTGAGTAGTGCTCCCTCCCTGCCCTCCATAGGGGCTGGCTCAGGCCCTGAGGTGCCTACCCCTCCATCAGGACGCAATAGGTATGTTCTGCTGCCCTTCACTCATACAGGAAGGAGAATAACATTTCATTCCACTCAATCCTAAAGTGATTTGTAACCCACCACCATCCCAAACTGGTCATTTTGGGAAAGCGGCCCCATCATGCTGCATACCTAGGCAGAGTAGGTGTGTCTATGCAAACAGGGTCTGTTCCTGAAGTCTTTCCCCCAGTTCCTCACTAGATGTGAGTGGGGAGCTCATTCAGCCCCTGCTTACGCTTAGTATTTAAAAACTCCATCATATCCCTATCTCTGCCGGCCTTAAATTTCTCTTCCTGTCCATTTCCTGACAGCTCAGGTGAGGTGACCGAGTGGTTAAGGTGATGGACTGCTAATCCATTGTGCTCTGCACGCATAGGTTTGAATCCCATCCTCACTGGAGGCATTTGGTCTTCACCCCTCCTTTATAGACAACCATCTCCCCCTTTGGTACAATAACAGCTCTAGCAATGTTGCTTCCTACAAACAAAAACCTTCTGAGAAATTCAGACTCCCCCATTGCTTTAAATAAAATGTCTAAATCCCACATTTCTAAAATGTTTTTCTCTAGTCCTGTATTTCTTAGCTTTTCTCTCAAAAGGTAACATCCTCATAATCTCTCCCAAACACCCTGGGACCTGCCCAAATTCTTAAAATACTCCCATCCTGAGCAAGGCCTCAACAGTGAACCAGAGCTAGTGTCTAGGCCAAGCTGTTCTGAAGGAGGCAACTCAAACATTTTCTCTCTGCTTCCCTTGGCAAAGTCTGACTGGGAAAAGAAAATCCCCCAAACTGAAAATTTTCTGCTGAAAAACCAATACTAGTCTGTTTGGGGACTTTGGTTTGAATGCATTATTATTATTCTCTTCTGATTTCTGAATCAGTTTTGTCATCCAGGTGTGTTTCCAGCTGTTGAGTTGTGGGGAGAGAGGCCAAGTCATGATGTCTCTACCCCTCTTTCATAGTTCCTTCCAACTTTCTAGAAAGCTCCTTTGCTAGGATGTGAGTCAAGCAGTGCCCATTGTTGCTGTGTTATCTCGGAGAAGTCTGCATTGTACACGGTTCCTGGGATAGTCCTTGGGAGTGTGGATCCCTTTCATGGGCCAGCAGCGAGTCTGATTCCTCCATTCTCACACCTGAAAGGCTGATGGTGGGCATTTCCCAACCTCATAACATATCTCAGTAACACACACAGAGCAAACTTCATAACTTCCCAGCCAATGCTACACACACAGACCAACACAATATTAATGTTCAACAGATCAAGACTTTTGAAATGATACCTCACCAGGCAGACTTTGTACAAACCGTGTCATCATTATGAGAGTGGTGAATATGGGGCTTCGAGGTGCTACTCTGAGCACAGCGTGCCACATCTGGGCTGACATTGCAATGGAGATGTACCCATAGAGTCCATCTCTGCTAGGATAAAGATGGCAGCATGGCTGGCCTGGGTCATCTGACTTGAGCTCATGGAGCTAACGCTGAGGGGCTAAAAACTGTGATGCAGATATTTGTGTTCACGCTGAAGCCTGGGTTCAGAAACCCTCACCCTCCTGGGGTGTCTGAGGTTGGGCGCAAGCCCATCTGTCTGCACTGTAATGTTATAGTCTTGCAGCCCAAGCCCCATAACACCGAGTCAGCTGGCCGGGCTTTGAGACAGGTGCCCTGCATGTTTTAATCACAGTGTAGACATAACATTAGGATACATCTACAGTGCAATGAAACACCATGGCAGGCCCATGTCAGATTAATCAGGGTCATGCGGCTTGGTCTGTGAAGTTGCATTATACGTATCTCGGCTCAGGCTCTGTACCCTGCTCTAGGAGCCCAGAAGGTTGAGAGGGAGTTTAGCGAGTGGAAATGGTAAAACTGCAGTGAAGTATTACCCTGGACTCATGGCATTTCTCCATCGGTCTGTCTGCTTTGGGAGAGGGACATAAACATGTCCTGCTGCAGTCGTTATTTCAAAGGGTGGTTTAGGATTTTCATTCTCAAACATGGTGCACAAAGTAGGACTCAATCCTCAGTGTAAATAAACAAGCTACCAACACATCAGGGATTCCAATAACAGCGGCAGGTATTCTCTGGGCACTGAGATTTTTCAAGGAGTTGGTGGCTCCTTTCTTTCCTCACCCTGGAGTAAACTCAGCTTTTTATTCCATCCTTGATGATTCATGGAATAACAGCAGCAGCCTGAAGAAAGAGGAGAGGGAATATCTCACTGCCAGGGGTGAAGGTGGCCACGTCCCCTCTATTTGACCATTGCCATTGCAGGAGAGAAAGTTTCAGTGGAATTGAATGCTCTGGCTCAGACAAGTGACACTGGAAGATTTTACTGTTCATGGATCCATGCAAAGGAAATTGTGTCTCTGTGTGAAAATGGGGAGGGAAATGAAACACCCACATGGTGGCATCTAAGGCAGAAGGGACCCCTATAGGATTAGAATAGGATGAATTCTCAAGCAGCATGTTTCTTACTTTGCCCATCTGTCAATTTTGATGATTATCAATGGAAATATTTTGCCATTGGGTTGTGTGTTTACACAGAAATTGACATTTACTAACAAATAAGTAATTCTTCCAAGCCTGCCTAGTCTGCCAGTGCTGAGTTTAGAAGGACAGAGTCACTCTTCCCCGTCCCCATGCCAGGCCTGGGCTCTCCATGCTACCCAATTTCCACAATGTTGGGATCCATCCCTGATCTCCCCTCAGACCTCTGCCCCCCACCCCCACTTCTGGGATCCCCTCCCCAAACTGTCCAAATGCCCTGCTTTTAGGATCCCTCCTCCTTGCCCTTCCTCCCCTCTGAGCAAAAGCTCTGCACTATTCCCACACTAGGAATTGAACCCCAGACCACCTGGGTGAAAACCAGGAATCCAGATCACTAGACCACATGAGACTGGGAGTGTGCTGTTGGTCTACTAAGCCAACCCCTCATGAGAGCAGCAGCACCACCCAGCAGGGATTGCACACAGGGCTGCATTAACCCTTCAGGTGCTGAGGTTTTCCCTCTGTCCATTCCCAGTGTCTATGATCAGGAAATAGACATCAGGGCTCCCAGGTGCTGCACAGACCATGACTGAGATCAGGACCCCACATTGCACTAGGTGCTGTACAATCCCTGGCCAAAACTGGGACACCCAGGGGGTTCCCCTCAATTTCCATGAGCCTCTGCTGCCCAACTTCTTCTGACTCCCTCTGGCTCACCCCCCCCTCGCAAAAAGCCCACCTTTCCAAACAGTCCTCCTTTCCCTGCCCCCTAATTTTGCTTTCACACCCTGGGACCATCTCCTCTCTTTGTCCTTCCTCTCCCCGCGAGGTGAGCAGAGATGGAGGCTACTTCACTCTGCAGAGTCAGCCCCAGCGACCCGCCCGGGGCAGTGTTTGCAGACACAGGGAGGAGCAGCTGGGAGTGTGGGTACTGGGAAGAAGGAGGCAGGAGAACAAAGCCCCAAGCCTGGGGGCGGGGCCTGGCACTGCCTGGGGCAGGGCAGCTCCTTGGGGCGGGCTCTGGCACAGGCATGGCGGGGCAGCTCCTGGGGGAGGGCTCTAGCACAGGTGGGGGTGGGAGATCTTGGGGGCGCGGTAGCTCCTGGGGCGGGCTATGGCACAGGCATGCGGGCAGCTCCTGGGGCGGGGCTGTGGCAACAGTGCAAGGGTGGGGTAGCTCCCTGGGGCGGGGCTCTGGGGGCAGTGGGATGTTAGGTCAGCTGCTCCCCCCTCCCTGCTCCTGCGGGGGCTGAGTGAGTCCCCCCCACAACAGCCTCAGGGGTCAGGGTGGGCTGGGTGCGGGGCCAGCAGCATCACAGCCCACCCCGCTTCCCTGGGCTGCCCCGCACACCGTCGGGCTGATGGCTCTGCCATGCATCCTCATGGAATCGCTGCTCCCTGCCCGCCAGGCTCGGCTTCGGCCACAGCAGCGATCGGGTGCCCCGGAGCCCCACGCTAGGCATGGGGCTGGGGGTAGTGGAAGTTTAGGGGAGAGGAAGCTCCAGATAGTGGCAGAAGGGGTGGGAGGGGAGAGAATCGGAGCTGGATGGGGGAGGAGAAGCCCTGGACTGGACTGGAGCCACGCTGGGGAGGGGAGAGGGGAGGAGAAGCCATGGGCCCCTGCAGGAGCTGCAGTTGGGGGAGAGAGTGGGAGAAGCACCAAGCTGTGGAAGAGGAGGAGAAGCCACGCTGTGTTGGTGTTACATCCTTGGGGGAAGCCAGTTTAGGAAGAAATCACTTGATGCCAGACAGTAGAACCGTTTAACAAACTACCATTTATTTACAGACACAGTAGCTCGCCTA
>NW_026114628.1:0-62987 GCF_025201925.1 Gopherus flavomarginatus | reverse complement strand
GGGTTCTGCCCCTGGAGCTGGTGTTGGGGCTCCCAGGGGTTGGGCTCCTGCAGCTGGTGTTGGGGACCCAGGGGTTAGGCCCCTGGAGCTATGGTTCAGGCGCTCAGGGGTTGGGACCCTGGAGCTGGTTTTGGGGCCTCCAGTGGTTGGGACCCTGGAGCTGCGGTTGGGGCCTCCAGGGGTTAGCCCCTGGATCTTTGGTTCGGCCGCTCATTGGTTGGGCCCCTGGAGCTGGTGTTGGGGCCCCAAGGGGTTGGGCCCAGGGATTAGGCCCCTGGAGCTATGGTTCAGGGCCCTGGAGCTAAGGGTTTGGGACCCTGGAGCTGGTTTGGGGCCCCCAGCGGTTGGGCCCCTGGAGCTGGTGTTGGGGCCCCCAGGGATTGGGCCCCTGGAGCTATGTTTCGGGCACTCTGGGGTTGGGCCCCTGGAGCTGGTGTTGGGGATCCAGGTTTTAGGCCCGTGGATCTATGGTTCAGGCACTCAGGGGTTGGACCCCTGGAGCTATGGTTCGTTCGCTCAGGGGTTGGTTCCCTGGAGCTAGGGTCGAGGGCCCCAGGGGTGGGGCCCCTGGAGCAGCTGTTGGGGCCCCCAGGTTTTGAGTTCCTGGAGATTGTGTTGGGGTTCGCAGGGGTTGGGCCCCTGGAGCTGTGGTTGGGCCCCCCAGGGTTTAGGCCCCTGGAGCTATGGTTCGGGCGCTCACGGGTTGGGCCCCTGGAGCTGGTGTTGGGGCCCCCAGGGGTTGGGCCCCTGGAGGTGGGGTTGGGGCCCCCGGGGGTTAGGCCCCTCTAGCTATGGTTCGGGCGCTCAGGGGTTGGGCCCCTGGAGCTGGTGTTGGGGCCCTCAGGGATTAGGCCCCTGGAGCTATGGTTCAGGCGCTAAGGGTTTGGGACCCTGGAGCTGGTGTTGGGGCCCCCAGGGGTTGGGCCCCTGGAGCTGGTGTTGGGGCCCCAGGGGCTAGGCCCCTGTAGCTATGGTTCGGGCGCTCAGGGATTGGGCCCCTGGAGCTGGATTTGGGGCCCCCAGGGGTTGGGCCCTTGGAGCTGGTGTTGGGGCCCCCAGGGGTTAGGCCCCTGGAGCTATGGTTCGGGCGCTCACGGGTTGGGACGCTGGAGCTGGTGTTGGGGCCCCTGACCTAATGTCACCCCTTGCTCTCCCATCCCCCACACAGACAGTCCCGACTCCATCACAGTAATGCCCAGAGCATTTCACGCATGGAGCAACAGTAACACTGTGTGGCCATGCAGGGTAATGCCCAGAGCATTTCCTGCATGGAGCAAGAGTGACACCGTGTGGCCACATAGGGTAGTGCACAGAGCATTTCCCCGCATGGAGCTATGGTTCGGGAGCTCTGGGGTTGGGCCCCTGTAGCTGGTGTTGGGACTCCCAGGGGTTGGGCCCCTGGAGCTGGTGTTGGGGCCCCAGGGGTTAAGGTTCGGGCGCTCAGGGGTTGGTCCCTTGGAGCTGGCGTGCGGGCCCCCAGCGAATAGGCCCCTAGAGCTATGGTTTGCTCACTCTGGGGTTCTGCCCCTGGAGCTGGTGTTGGGGCTCCCAGGGGTTGGGCTCCTGCAGCTGGTGTTGGGGACCCAGGGGTTAGGCCCCTGGAGCTATGGTTCAGGCGCTCAGGGGTTGGGACCCTGGAGCTGGTTTTGGGGCCTCCAGTGGTTGGGACCCTGGAGCTGCGGTTGGGGCCTCCAGGGGTTAGCCCCTGGATCTTTGGTTCGGCCGCTCATTGGTTGGGCCCCTGGAGCTGGTTTTGGGGCCCCAAGGGGTTGGGCCCCTGGAGCTGGTGTTGGGGACCCAGGGGTTAGGGCCCTGGAGCTATGGTTCAGGTGCTCAGGGGTTGGGCCCCTGGAGCTATGGTTCGGGCGCTCAGGGGTTGGGCCCCTGGAGCTGGGGTGGAGGGCCCCAGCGGTTGGGCCCCTGGAGCTGGTGTTGGGGCCCCCAGGGATTGGGCCCCTGGAGCTATGTTTCGGGCACTCTGGGGTTGGGCCCCTGGAGCTGGTGTTGGGGATCCAGGTTTTAGGCCCGTGGATCTATGGTTCAGGCACTCAGGGGTTGGACCCCTGGAGCTATGGTTCGTTCGCTCAGGGGTTGGTTCCCTGGAGCTAGGGTCGAGGGCCCCAGGGGTGGGGCCCCTGGAGCAGCTGTTGGGGCCCCCAGGTTTTGAGTTCCTGGAGATTGTGTTGGGGTTCGCAGGGGTTGGGCCCCTGGAGCTGTGGTTGGGCCCCCCAGGGTTTAGGCCCCTGGAGCTATGGTTCGGGCGCTCACGGGTTGGGCCCCTGGAGCTGGTGTTGGGGCCCCCAGGATTGGGCCCCTGGAGGTGGGGTTGGGGCCCCCGGGGGTTAGGCCCCTCTAGCTATGGTTCGGGCGCTCAGGGGTTGGGCCCCTGGAGCTGGTGTTGGGGCCCTCAGGGATTAGGCCCCTGGAGCTATGGTTCAGGCGCTAAGGGTTTGGGACCCTGGAGCTGGTGTTGGGGCCCCCAGGGGTTGGGCCCTTGGAGCTGGTGTTGGGGCCCCAGGGGCTAGGCCCCTGTAGCTATGGTTCGGGCGCTCAGGGGTTGGGCCGCTGGAGCTGGTGTTGGGGCCCCTGACCTAATGTCACCCCTTGCTCTCCCATCCCCCACACAGACAGTCCCGACTCCATCACAGTAATGTCCAGAGCATTTCACGCATGGAGCAACAGTAACACTGTGTGGCCATGCAGGGTAATGCCCAGAGCATTTCCTGCATGGAGCAAGAGTGACACCGTGTGGCCACATAGGGTAGTGGACAGAGCATTTCCCCGCACGGAGCTATGGTTCGGGAGCTCTGGGGTTGGGCCCCTGTAGCTGGTGTTGGGACTCCCAGGGGTTGGGCCCCTGGAGCTGGTGTTGGGGCCCCAGGGGTTAAGGTTCGGGCGCTCAGGGGTTGGGCCCTTGGAGCTGGCATGCGGGCCCCCAGGGAATAGGCCCCTAGAGCTATGGTTTGCTCACTCTAGGGTTCTGCCCCTGGAGCTGGTGTTGGGGCTCCCAGGGGTTGGGCTCCTGCAGCTGGTGTTGGGGACCCAGGGGTTAGGCCCCTGGAGCTATGGTTCAGGCGCTCAGGGGTTGGGACCCTGGAGCTGGTTTTGGGGCCTCCAGTGGTTGGGACCCTGGAGCTGCAGTTGGGGCCTCCAGGGGTTAGCCCCTGGATCTTTGGTTCGGCCGCTCATTGGTTGGGCCCCTGGAGCTGGTGTTGGGGCCCCAAGGGGTTGGGCCCCTGGAGCTGGTGTTGGGGACCCAGGTTTTAGGCCCGTGGAGCTATGATTCAGGCACTCAGGGGTTGGACCCCTGGAGCTATGGTTCGGGCGCTCAGGGGTTGGTTCCGTGGAGCTGGGGTCGAGGGCCCCAGGGGTGGGGCCCCTGGAGCTGCTGTTGGGGCCCCCAGGTTTTGAGTTCCTGGAGATTGTGTTGGGGTTCGCAGGGGTTGGGCCCCTGGAGCTGTGGTTGGGCCCCCCAGGGTTTAGGCCCCTGGAGCTATGGTTCGGGCGCTCAGGGGTTCGGCCCCTGGAGCTGGTGTTGGGGCCCCCAGGGGTTGGGCCCCTGGAGGTGGGGTTGGGGCCCCCGGGTGTTAGGCCCCTATAGCTATGGTTCGGGCGCTCAGGTGTTGGGCCCCTGGAGCTGGTGTTGGGGCCCTCAGGGATTAGGCCCCTGGAGCTATGGTTCAGGCGCTAAGGGTTTGGGACCCTGGAGCTGGTGATGGGGCCCCCAGGGGTTGGGCCCCTGGAGCTGGTGTTGGGGCCCCAGGGGCTAGGCCCCTGTAGCTATGGTTCGGGCGCTCAGGGATTGGGCCCCTGGAGCTGGTTTTGGGGCCCCCAGGGGTTGGGCCCTTGGAGCTGGTGTTCGGGCCCCAAGGGGTTAGGCCCCTGGAGCTATGGTTCGGGCGCTCAGGGTTTGGGCCGCTGGAGCTGGTGTTGGGGCCCCTGACCTAATGTCACCCCTTGCTCTCCCATCCCCCACACAGACAGTCCCGACTCCATCACAGTAATGCCCAGAGCATTTCACGCATGGAGCAACAGTAAGACTGTGTGGCCATGCAGGGTAATGCCCAGAGCATTTCCTGCATGGAGCAAGAGTGACACCGTGTGGCCACATAGGGTAGTGCACAGAGCATTTCCCCGCATGGAGCTATGGTTCGGGAGCTCTGGGGTTGGGCCCCTGTAGCTGGTGTTGGGACTCCCAGGGGTTGGGCCCCTGGAGCTGGTGTTGGGGCCCCAGGGGTTAAGGTTCGGGCGCTCAGGGGTTGGGCCCTTGGAGCTGGCGTGCGGGCCCCCAGGGAATAGGCCCCTAGAGCTATGGTTTGCTCACTCTGGGGTTCTGCCCCTGGAGCTGGTGTTGGGGCTCCCAGGGGTTGGGCTCCTGCAGCTGGTGTTGGGGACCCAGGGGTTAGGCCCCTGGAGCTATGGTTCAGGCGCTCAGGGGTTGGGACCCTGGAGCTGGTTTTGGGGCCTCCAGTGGTTGGGACCCTGGAGCTGCGGTTGGGGCCTCCAGGGGTTAGCCCCTGGATCTTTGGTTCGGCCGCTCATTGGTTGGGCCCCTGGAGCTGGTGTTGGGGCCCCAAGGGGTTGGGCCCCTGGAGCTGGTGTTGGGGACCCAGGGGTTAGGGCCCTGGAGCTATGGCTCAGGCGCTCAGGGGTTGGGCCCCTGGAGCTATGGTTTGGGCGCTCAGGGGTTGGGCCCCTGGAGCTGGGGTGGAGGGCCCCAGCGGTTGGGCCCCTGGAGCTGGTGTTTGGGCCCCCAGGGATTGGGCCCCTGGAGCTATGTTTCGGGCGCTCTGGTGTTGGGCCCCTGGAGCTGGTGTTGGGGACCCAGGTTTTAGGCCCGTGGAGCTATGGTTCAGGCACTCAGGGGTTGGACCCCTGGAGCTATGGTTCGGGCGCTCAGGGGTTGGTTCCGTGGAGCTAGGATCGAGGGCCCCATGGGTGGGGCCCCTGGAGCTGCTGTTGGGGCCCCCAGGTTTTGAGTTCCTGGAGATTGTGTTGGGGTTCGCAGGGGTTGGGCCCCTGGAGCTGTGGTTGGGCCCCCCAGGGTTTAGGCCCTGGAGCTATGGTTCGGGCGCTCAGGGGTTGGGCCCCTGGAGCTGGTGTTGGGGCCCCCAGGGGTTTAGCCCCTGGAGGTGGGGTTGGGGCCCCCGGGGGTTAGGCCCCTATAGCTATGGTTCGGGCGCTCAGGGGTTGGGCCCCTGGAGCTGGTGTTGGGGACCCAGGTTTTAGGCCCGTGGAGCTATGGTTCAGGCACTCAGGG
Organism: Gopherus flavomarginatus; assembly: GCF_025201925.1. Classification (NCBI taxonomy): domain Eukaryota; kingdom Metazoa; phylum Chordata; order Testudines; family Testudinidae; genus Gopherus; species Gopherus flavomarginatus. The sequence continues at coordinate 57,727 of NW_026114628.1, read as the reverse complement.
GTTGGATCCCTGGAGCTATGGTTCGGGCGCTCAGGGGTTAGTTCCCTGGAGCTAGGGTCGAGGGCCCCAGGGGTGGGGCCCCTGGAGCTGCTATTGGGGCCCCCAGGTTTTGAGTTCCTGGAGATTGTGTTGCGGTTCGCAGGGGTTGGGCCCCTGGATCTGTGGTTGGGCCCCCCAGGGTTTAGGCCCCTGGAGCTATGGTTCGGGCGCTCAGGGGTTTGGCCCATGGAGCTGGTGTTGGGGCCCCCAGGGGTTGGGCCCCTGGAGGTGGGGTTGGGGCCCCCGGGGGTTAGGCCCCTATAGCTATGATTCGGGCGCTCAGGGGTTGAGCCCCTGGAGCTGGTGTTGGGGCCCTCAGGGGTTGGGCCCTTGGAGCTGGTGTTGGGGCCCCAGGGGCTAGGCCCCTGTAGCTATGGTTCGAGCGCTCAGGGATTGGGCCCCTGGAGCTGGTTTTGGGGCCCCCAGGGGTTGGGCCCTTGGAGCTGGTGTTGGGGCCCCCAGGGGTTAGGCCCCTGGAGCTATGGTTCGGGCGCTCAGGGGTTGGGCCGCTGGAGCTGGTGTTGGGGCCCCTGACCTAATGTCACCCCTTGCTCTCCCATCCCCCACACAGACAGTCCCGACTCCATCACAGTAATACCCAGAGCATTTCACGCATGGAGCAACAGTAACACTGTGTGGCCATGCAGGGTAATGCCCAGAGCATTTCCTGCATGGAGCAAGAGTGACACCGTGTGGCCACATAGGGTAGTGCACAGAGCATTTCCCCGCATGGAGCTATGGTTCGGGAGCTCTGGGGTTGGGCCCCTGTAGCTGGTGTTGGGACTCCCAGGGGTTGGGCCCCTGGAGCTGGTGTTGGGGCCCCAGGGGTTAAGGTTCCGGCGCTCAGGGGTTGGGCCCTTGGAGCTGGCGTGCGGGCCCCCAGGGAATAGGCCCCTAGAGCTATGGTTTGCTCACTCTGGGGTTCTGCCCCTGGAGCTGGTGTTGGGGCTCCCAGGGGTTGGGCTCCTGCAGCTGGTGTTGGGGACCCAGGGGTTAGGCCCCTGGAGCTATGGTTCAGGCGTTCAGGGGTTGGGACCCTGGAGCTGGTTTTGGGGCCTCCAGTGGTTGGGACCCTGGAGCTGCGGTTGGGGCCTCCAGGGGTTAGCCCCTGGATCTTTGGTTCGGCCGCTCATTGGTTGGGCCCCTGGAGCTGGTGTTGGGGCCCCAAGGGGTTGGGCCCCTGGAGCTGGTGTTGGGGACCCAGGGGTTGGGCCCCTGGAGCTATGGTTCAGGCGCTCAGGGATTGGGCCCCTGGAGCTATGTTTCGGGCGCTCTGGTGTTGGGCCCCTGGAGCTGGTTTTGGGGACCAAGGTTTTAGGCCCGTGGAGCTATGGTTCAGGCACTCAGGGGTTGGACCCCTGGAGCTATGGTTCGGGCGCTCAGGGGTTGGTTTCGTGGAGCTAGGGTCGAGAACCCCAGGGGTGGGGCCCCTCGAGCTGCTGTTGGGGCCCCCAGGTTTTGAGTTCCTGGAGATTGTGTTGGGGTTCGCAGGGGTTGGGCCCCTGGAGCTGTGGTTGGGCCCCCCAGGGTTTAGGCCCCTGGAGCTATGGTTCGGGCGCTCAGGGGTTGGGCCCCTGGAGCTGGTGTTGGTGCCCCCAGGGGTTGGGCCCCTGGAGGTGGGGTTGGGGCCCCCGGGGGTTAGGCCCCTATAGCTATGGTTCGGGCGCTCAGGGGTTGGGCCCCTGGAGCTGGTGTTGGGGCCCTCAGGGATTAGGCCCCTGGAGCTATGGTTCAGGCGCTAAGGGTTTGGGACTCTGGAGCTGGTGTTGGGGCCCCCAGGGGTTGGGCCCATGGAGCTGGTGTTGGGGCCCCAGGGGCTAGGCCCCTGTAGCTATGGTTCGGGCGCTCAGGGATTGGGCCCCTGGAGCTGGTTTTGGGGCCCCCAGGGATTGGGCCCTTGGAGCTGGTGTTGGGGCCCCCAGGGGTTAGGCCCCTGGAGCTATGGTTCGGGCGCTCAGGGGTTGGGCCGCTGGAGCTGGTGTTGGGGCCCCTGACCTAATGTCACCCCTTGCTCTCCCATCCCCCACACAGACAGTCCCGACTCCATCACAGTAATGCCCAGAGCATTTCACGCATGGAGCAACAGTAACACTGTGTAGCCATGCAGGGTAATGCCCAGAGCATTTCCTGCATGGAGCAAGAGTGTCACCGTGTGGCCACATAGGGTAGTGCACAGAGCATTTCCCCGCATGGAGCTATGGTTCGGGAGCTCTGGGGTTGGGCCCCTGTAGCTGGTGTTGGGACTCCCAGGGGTTGGGCCCCTGGAGCTGGTGTTGGGGCCCCAGGGGTTAAGGTTCGGGCGCTCAGTTGTTGGGCCCTTGGAGCTGGCGTGCGGGCCCCCAGGGAATAGGCCCCTAGAGCTATGGTTTTCTCACTCTGGGGTTCTGCCCCTGGAGCTGGTGTTGGGGCTCCCAGGGGTTGGGCTCCTGCAGCTGGTGTTGGGGACCCAGGGGTTAGGCCCCTGGAGCTATGGTTCAGGCGCTCAGGGGTTGGGACCCTGGAGCTGGTTTTGGGGCCTCCAGTGGTTGGGACCCTGGAGCTGCGGTTGGGGCCTCCAGGGGTTAGCCCCTGGATCTTTGGTTCGGCCGCTCATTGGTTGGGCCCCTGGAGCTGGTGTTGGGGCCCCAAGGGGTTGGGCCCCTGGAGCTGGTGTTGGGGACCCAGGGGTTAGGGCCCTGGAGCTATGGTTCAGGCGCTCAGGGGTTGGGCCCCTGGAGCTATGGTTCGGGCGCTCAGGGGTTGGGCCCCTGGAGCTGGGGTGGAGGGCCCCAGCGGTTGGGCCCCTGGAGCTGGTGTTGGGGCCCCCAGGGATTGGGCCCCTGGAGCTATGTTTCGGGCGCTCTGGGGTTGGGCCCCTGGAGCTGGTGTTGGGGACCCAGGTTTTAGGCCCGTGGAGCTATGGTTCAGGCACTCAGGGGTTGGACCCCAGGAGCTATGGTTCGGGCGCTCAGGGGTTGGTTCCGTGGAGCTAGGGTCGAGGGCCCCAGGGGTGGGGCCCCTGGAGATGCTGTTGGGGCCCCCAGGTTTTGAGTTCCCGGAGATTGTGTTGGGGTTCACAGGGGTTGGGCACCTGGAGCTGTGGTTGGGCCCCCCAGGGTTTAGGCCCCTGGAGCTATGGTTCGGGCGCTCAGGGGTTGGGCCCCTGGAGCTGGTGTTGGGGCCCCCAGATGTTGGGCCCCTGGAGGTGGGGTTGGGGCCCCCGGGGGTTAGGCCCGTATAGCTATGGTTCGGGCGCTCAGGGGTTGGGCCCCTGGAGCTGGTGTTGGGGCCCTCAGGGATTAGGCCCCTGGATCTATGGTTCAGGCGCTAAGGGTTTGGGACCCTGGAGCTGGTGTTGGGGCCCCCAGGGGTTGGGCCCCTGGAGCTAGTGTTGGGGCCCCAGGGGCTAGGCCCCTGTAGCTATGGTTCGGGCGCTCAGGGATTGGGCCCCTGGAGCTGGTTTTGGGGCCCCCACGGGTTGGGCCCTTGGAGCTGGTGTTGGGGCCCCCAGGGGTTAGGCCCCTGGAGCTATGGTTCGGGCGCTCAGGGGTTGGGCCGCTGGAGCTGGTGTTGGGGCCCCTGACCTAATGTCACCCCTTGCTCTCCCATCCCCCACAAAGACAGTCCCGACTCCATCACAGTAATGCCCAGAGCATTTCACCCATGGAGCAACAGTAACACTGTGTGGCCATGCAGGGTAATGCCCAGAGCATTTCCTGCATGGAGCAAGAGTGACACCGTGTGGCCACATAGGGTAGTGCACAGAGCATTTCCCCGCATGGAGCTATGGTTCGGGAGCTCTGGGGTTGGGCCCCTGTAGCTGGTGTTGGGACTCCCAGGGGTTGGGCCCCTGGAGCTGGTGTTGGGGCCCCAGGGGTTAAGGTTCGGGCGCTCAGGGGTTGGGCCCTTGGAGCTGGCGTGCGGGCCCCCAGGGAATAGGCCCCTAGAGCTATGGTTTGCTCACTCTGGGGTTCTGCCCCTGGAGCTGGTGTTGGGGCTCCCAGGGGTTGGGCTCCTGCAGCTGGTGTTGGGGACCCAGGGGTTAGGCCCCTGGAGCTATGGTTCAGGCGCTCAGGGGTTGGGACCCTGGAGCTGGTTTTGGGGCCTCCAGTGGTTGGGACCCTGGAGCTGCGGTTGGGGCCTCCAGGGGTTAGCCCCTGGATCTTTGGTTCGGCCGCTCATTGGTTGGGCCCCTGGAGCTGGTGTTGGGGCCCCAAGGGGTTGGGCCCCTGGAGCTGGTGTTGCGGACCCAGGGGTTAGGGCCCTGGAGCTATGGTTCAGGCGCTCAGGGGTTGGGCCCCTGGAGCTATGGTTCGGGCGCTCAGGGGTTGGGCCCCTGGAGCTGGGGTGGAGGGCCCCAGCGGTTGGGCCCCTGGAGCTGGTGTTGGGGCCCCCAGGGATTTGGCCCCTGGAGCTATGTTTCGGGCGCTCTGGGGTTGGGCCCCTGGAGCTGGTGTTGGGGACCCAGGTTTTAGGCCCGTGGAGCTATGGTTCAGGCACTCAGGGGTTGGACCCCTGGAGATATGGTTCGGGCGCTCAGGGGTTGGTTCCCTGGAGCTAGGGTCGAGGGCCCCAGGGGTGAGGCCCCTGGAGCTGCTGTTGGGGCCCCAAGGTTTTGAGTTCCTGGAGATTGTGTTGGGGTTCGCAGGGTTGGGCCCCTGGAGCTGTGGTTGGGCCCCCCAGGGTTTAGGCCCCTGGAGCTATGGTTAGGGCACTCAGGGGTTGGGCCCCTGGAGCTGGTGTTGGGGTCCCAGGGGTTGGGCCCCTGGAGGTAGGATTGGGGCCCCCGGGGGTTAGGCCCCTATAGCTATGGTTCGGGCGCTCAGGGGTTGGGCCCCTGGAGCTGGTGTTGGGGACCCAGGTTTTAGGCCCGTGGAGCTATGGTTCAGCAACTCAGGGGTTGGACCCCTAGAGCTATGGTTCGGGCGCTCAGGGGTTGGTTCCCTGGAGCTAGGGTCGAGGGCCCCAGGGGTGGGGCCCCTGGAGCTGCTGTTGGGGCCCCCAGGTTTTGAGTTCCTGGAGATTGTGTTGGGGTTCGCAGGGGTTGGGCCTCTGGAGCTGTGGTTGGGCCCCCCAGGGTTTAGGCCCCTGGAGCTATGGTTCGGGCGCTCAGGGGTTGGGCCCCTGGAGCTGGTGTTGGGGCCCCCACTGGTTGGGCCCCTGGAGGTGGGGTTGGGGCCCCCGGGGGTTAGGCCCCTATAGCTATGGTTCGGGCGCTCAGGGGTTGGGCCCCTGGAGCTGGTGTTGGGGCCCTCAGGGATTAGGCCCCTGGAGCTATGGTTCAGGCGCTAAGGGTTTGGGACCCTGGAGCTGGTGTTGGGGCCCCCAGGGGTTGGGCCCCTGGAGCTGGTGTTGGGGCCCCAGGGGCTAGGCCCCTGTAGCTATGGTTCGGGCGCTCAGGGATTGGGCCCCTGGAGCTGGTTTTGGGGCCCCCAGGGGTTGGGCCCTTGGAGCTGGTGTTGGGGCCCCCAGGGGTTAGGCCCCTGGAGCTATGGTTCGGGCACTCAGGGGTTGGGCCGCTGGAGCTGGTGTTGGGGCCCCTGACCTAATGTCACCCCTTGCTCTCCCATCCCCCACACAGACAGTCCCGACTCCATCACAGTAATGCCCAGAGCATTTCACGCATGGAGCAACAGTAACACTGTGTGGCCATGCAGGGTAATGCCCAGAGCATTTCCTACATCGAGCAAGAGTGACACCGTGTGGCCACATAGGGTAGTGCACAGAGCATTTCCCCGCATGGAGCTATGGTTCGGGAGCTCTGGGGTTGGGCCCCTGTAGCTGGTGTTGGGACTCCCAGGGGTTGGGCCCCTGGAGCTGGTGTTGGGGCCCCAGGGGTTAAGGTTCGGGAGCTCAGGGGTTGGGCCCTTGGAGCTGGCGTGCCGCCCCCCAGGGAATAGGCCCCTAGAGCTATGGTTTGCTCACTCTGGGGTTCTGCCCCTGGAGCTGATGTTGGGGCTCCCAGGGGTTGGGCTCCTGCAGCTGGTGTTGGGGACCCAGGGGTTAGGCCCCTGGAGCTATGGTTCAGGCGCTCAGGGGTTGGGACCCTGGAGCTGGTTTTGGGGCCTCCAGTGGTTGGGACCCTGGAGCTGCGGTTGGGGCCTCCAGGGGTTAGCCCCTGGATCTTTGGTTCGGCCGCTCATTGGTTGGGCCCCTGGAGCTGGTGTTGGGGCCCCAAGGGGTTGGGCCCCTGGAGCTGGTGTTGGGGACCCAGGGGTTAGGGCCCTGGAGCTATGGTTCAGGCGCTCAGGGGTTGGGCCCCTGGAGCTATGGTTCGGGCGCTCAGGGGTTGGGCCCCTGGAGCTGGGATGGAGGGCCCCAGCGGTTGGGCCCCTGGAGCTGGTGTTGGGGCCCCCAGGGATTGGGCCCCTGGAGCTATGTTTCGGGCGCTCTGGGGTTGGGCCCCTGGAGCTGGTGTTGGGGACCCAGATTTTAGGCCCGTGGAGCTATGGTTCAGGCACTCAGGGGTTGGACCCCTGGAGCTATGGTTCGGGCGCTCAGGGGTTGGTTCCCTGGAGCTAGGGTCGAGGGCCCCAGGGGTGGGGCCCCTGGAGCTGCTGTTGGGGCCCCCAGGTTTTGAGTTCCTGGAGATTGTGTTGGGGTTCGTAGGGGTTGGGCACCTGGAGCTGTGGATGGGCCCCTCAGGGTTTAGGCCCCTGGAGCTATGGTTCGGGCGCTCAGGGGTTGGGCCCCTGGAGGTGGGGTTGGGGCCCCCGGGGGTTAGGCCCCTATAGCTATGGTTCGGGCGCTCAGGGGTTGGGCCCCTGGAGCTGGTGTTGGGGCCCTCAGGGATTAGGCCCCTGGAGCTATGGTTCAGGCGCTAAGGGTTTGGGACCCTGGAGCTGGTGTTGGGGCCCCCAGGGGTTGGGCCCCTGGAGCTGGTGTTGGGGCAGAGGGGCTAAGCCCCTGTAGCTATGGTTCGGGCGCTCAGGGATTGGGCCCCTGGAGCTGGTTTTGGGGCCCCCAGGGGTTGGGCCCTTGGAGCTGGTGTTGGGGCCCCCAGGGGTTAGGCCCCTGGAGCTATGGTTCGGGCGCTCAGGGGTTGGGCCGCTGGAGCTGGTGTTGGGGCCCCTGACCTAATGTCACCCCTTGCTCTACCATCCCCCACACAGACAGTCCCGAATCCATCACAGTAATGCCCAGAGCATTTCACGCATGGAGCAACAGTAACACTGTGTGGCCATGCAGGGTAATGCCCAGAGCATTTCCTGCATGAAGCAAGAGTGACACCGTGTGGCCACATAGGGTAATGCACAGAGCATTTCCCCGCATGGAGCTATGGTTCGGGAGCTCTGGGGTTGGGCCCCTGTAGCTGGTGTTGGGACTCCCAGGGGTTGGGCCCCTGGAGCTGGTGTTGGGGCCCCAGGGGTTAAGGTTCGGGCGCTCAGGGGTTTGGCCCTTGGAGCTTTCGTGCGGGCCCCCAGGGAATAGGCCCCTAGAGCGATGGTTTGCTCACTCTGGGGTTCTGCCCCTGGAGCTGGTGTTGGGGCTCCCAGGGGTTGGGCTCCTGCAGCTGGTGTTGGGGACCCAGGGGTTAGGCCCCTGGAGCTATGGTTCAGGCGCTCAGGGGTTGGGACCCTGGAGCTGGTTTTGGGGCCTCCAGTGGTTGGGACCCTGGAGCTGCGGTTGGGGCCTCCAGGGGTTAGCCCCTGGATCTTTGGTTCGGCCGCTCATTGGTTGGGCCCCTGGAGCTGGTGTTGGGGCCCCAAGGGCTTGGGCCCCTGGAGCTGGTGTTGGGGACCCAGGGGTTAGGGCCCTGGAGCTATGGTTCAGGCGCTCAGGGGTTGGGCCCCTGGAGCTATGGTTCGGGCGCTCAGGGGTTGGGCCCCTGGAGCTGGGGTGGAGGGCCCCAGCGGTTGGGCCCCTGGAGCTGGTGTTGGGGCCCCCAGGGATTGGGCCCCTGGAGCTATGTTTCGGGCTCTCTGGGGTTGGGCCCCTGGAGCTGGTGTTGGGGACCCAGGTTTTAGGCCCGTGGAGCTATTGTTCAGGCACTCAGGGGTTGGACCCCTGGAGCTATGGTTCGGGCACTCAGGGGTTGGTTCCCTGGAGCTAGGGTCGAGGGCCCCAGGGGTGGGGCCCCTGGAGCTGCTGTTGGGGCCCCCAGGTTTTGAGTTCCTGGAGATTGTGTTGGGGTTCGCAGGGGTTGGGCCCCTGGAGCTGTGGTTGGGTCCCCCAGGGTTTAGGCCCCTGGAGCTATGGTTCGGGCGCTCAGGGGTTGGGCCCCTGGAGCTGTTGTTGGGGCCCCCAGGGGTTGGGCCCCTGGAGGTGGGATTGGGGCCCCCGGGGGTTAGGCCCCTATAGCTATGGTTCGGGCGCTCAGGGGTTGGGCCCCTGGAGCTGGTGTTGGGGACCCAGGTTTTAGGCCCGTGGAGCTATGGTTCAGGCACTCAGGGGTTGGACCCCTGGAGCTATGGTTCGGGCGCTCAGGGGTTGGTTCCCTGGAGCTAGGGTCGAGGGCCCCAGGTGTGGGGCCCCTGGAGCTGCTGTTGGGGCCCCCAGGTTTTGAGTTCCTGGAGATTGTGTTGGGGTTCGCAGGGGTTGGGCCCCTGGAGCTGTGGTTGGGCCCCCCAGGGTTTAGGCCCCTGGAGCTATGGTTCAGGCGCTCAGGGGTTGGGACCCTGGAGCTGGTTTTGGGGCCTCCAGTGGTTGGGACCCTGGAGCTGCGGTTGGGGCCTCCAGGGATTAGCCCCTGGATCTTTGGTTCGGCCGCTCATTGGTTGGGCCCCTGGAGCTGGTGTTGGGGCCCCAAGGGGTTGGGCCCCTGGAGCTGGTGTTGGGGACCCAGGGGTTAGGGCCCTGGAGCTATGGTTCAGGCGCTCAGGGGTTGGGCCCCTGGAGCTATGGTTCGGGCGCTCAGGGGTTGGGCCCCTGGCGCTGGGGTGGAGGGCCCCAGCGGTTGGGCCCCTGGAGCTGGTGTTGGGGCCCCCAGGGATTGGGCCCCTGGAGCTATGTTTCGGGCGCTCTGGGGTTGGGCCCCTGGAGCTGGTGTTGGGGACCCAGGTTTTAGGCCCGTGGAGCTATGGTTCAGGCACTCAGGGGTTGGACCCCTGGAGCTATGGTTCGGGCGCTCAGGGGTTGGTTCCCTGGAGCTAGGGTCGAGGGCCCCAGGGGTGGGGCCCCTGGAGCTGCTGTTGGGGCCCCCAGGTTTTGAGTTCCTGGAGATTGTGTTGGGGTTCGCAGGGTTTGGGCCCCTGGAGCTGTGGTTGGGCCCCCCAGGGTTTAGGCCCCTGGAGCTATGGTTCGGGCGCTCAGGGGTTGGGCCCCTGGAGCTGGTGTTGGGGCCCCCAGGGGTTGGTCCCCTGGAGGTGGGGTTGGGGCCCCCGGGGGGTAGGCCCCTATAGCTATGGTTCAGGCGCTAAGGGTTTGGGACCCTGGAGCTGGTGTTGGGGCCCCCCAGGGGTTGGGCCCCTGGAGCTGGTGTTGGGGCCCCAGGGGCTAGGCCCCTGTAGCTATGGTTCGGGCGCTCAGGGATTGGGCCCCTGGAGCTGGTTTTGGGGCCCCCAGGGGTTGGGCCCTTGGAACTGGTGTTGGGGCCCCCAGGGGTTAGGCCCCTGGAGCTATGGTTCGGGCGCTCAGGGGTTGTGCCGCTGGAGCTGGTGTTGGGGCCCCTGACCTAATGTCACCCCTTGCTCTCCCATCCCCCACACAGACAGTCCCGACTGCATCACAGTAATGCCCAGAGCATTTCACGCATGGAGCAACAGTTAAACTGTGTGGCCATGCAGGGTAATGCCCAGAGCATTTCCTGCATGGAGCAAGAGTGACACCGTGTGGCCACATAGGGTAGTGCACAGAGCATTTCCCCGCATGGAGCTATGGTTCGGGAGCTCTGGGGTTGGGCCCCCTGTAGCTGGTGTTGGGACTCCCAGGGGTTGGGCCCCTGGAGCTGGTGTTGGGGCCCCAGGGGTTAAGGTTACGGGCGCTCAGGGGTTGGGCCCTGAGCTGGCGTGCGGGCCCCCAGGGAATAGGCCCCTAGAGCTATGGTTTGCTCACTCTGGGGTTCTGCCCCTGGAGCTGGTGTTGGGGCTCCCAGGGGTTGGGCTCCTGCAGCTGGTGTTGGGGACCCAGGGGTTAGACCCCTGGAGCTATGGTTCAGGCGCTCAGGGGTTGGGACCCTGGAGCTGGTTTTGGGGCCTCCAGTGGTTGGGACCCTGGAGCTGCGGTTGGGGCCTCCAGGGGTTAGCCCCTGGATCTTTGGTTCGGCCGCTCATTGGTTGGGCCCCTGGAGCTGGTGTTGGGGCCCCAAGGGGTTGGGCCCCTGGAGCTGGTGTTGGGGACCCAGGGGTTAGGGCCCTGGAGCTATGGTTCAGGCGCTCAGGGGTTGGGCCCCTGGAGCTATGGTTCGGGCGCTCAGGGGTTGGGCCCCTGGAGCTGGTGTTGGGGCCCCCAGGGGTTGGGCCCCTGGAGGTGGGATTGGGGCCCCCGGGGGTTAGGCCCCTATAGCTATGGGTCGGGCGCTCAGGGGTTGGGCCCCTGGAGCTGGTGTTGGGGACCCAGGTTTTAGGCCCGTGGAGCTATGGTTCAGGAACTCAGGGGTTGGACCCCTGGAGCTATGGTTCGGGCGCTCAGGGGTGGTTCCCTGGAGCTAGGGTCGAGGGCCCCAGGAGTGGGGCCCCTGGAGCTGCTGTTGGGGCCCCCAGGTTTTGAGTTCCTGGAGATTGTGTTGGGGTTCGCAGGGGTTGGGCCCCTGGAGCTGTGGTTGGGCCCCCCAGGGTTTAGGCCCCTGGAGCTATGGTTCGGGCGCTCAGGGGTTGGGACCCTGCAGCTGGTGTTGGGGCCCCCAGGGGTTGGGCCCCTGGAGGTGGGGTTGGGGCCCCCGGGGGTTATGCCCCTATAGCTATGGTTCGTTTGCTCAGGGGTTGGGCCCCTGGAGCTGGTGTTGGGGACCCAGGTTTTAGGCCCGTGGAGCTATGGTTCAGGCACTCAGGGGTTGGACCCCTGGAGCTATGGTTCGGGCGCTCAGGGGTTGGTTCCCTGGAGCTAGGGTCGAGGGCCCCAGGGGTGGGGCCCCTGGAGCTGCTGTTGGGGCCCCCAGGTTTTGAGTTCCTGGAGATTGTGTTGGGGTTCGCAGGGGTTGGGCCCTGGAGCTGTGGTTGGGCCCCCCAGGGTTTAGGCCCCTGGAGCTATGGTTCGGGCGCTCAGGGGTTGGGCCCCTGGAGCTGGTGTTGGGGCCCCCAGGGGTTGGGCCCCTGGAGGTGGGGTTGGGGCCCCCGGGGGTTAGGCCCCTATAGCTATGGTTCGGGCGCTCAGGGGTTGGGCCCCTGGAGCTGGTGTTGGGGCCCTCAGGGATTAGGCCCCTGGAGCTATGGTTCAGGCGCTAAGGGTTTGGGACCCTGGAGCTGGTGTTGGGGCCCCCAGGGGTTGGGCCCCTGGAGCTGGTGTTGGGGCCCCAGGGGCTAGGCCCCTGTAGCTATGGTTCGGGCGCTCAGGGATTGGGCCCCTGGAGCTGGTTTTGGGGCCCCCAGGGGTTGGGCCCTTGGAGCTGGTGTTGGGGCCCCCAGGGGTTAGGCCCCTGGAGCTATGGTTCGGGCGCTCAGGGGTTGGGCCGCTGGAGCTGGTGTTGGGGCCCCTGACCTAATGTCCCCCCTTTGCTCTCCCATCCCCCACACAGACAGTCCCGACTCCATCACAGTAATGCCCAGAGCATTTCACGCATGGAGCAACAGTAACACTGTGTGGCCATGCAGGGTAATGCCCAGAGCATTTCCTGCATGGAGCAAGAGTGACACCGTGTGGCCACATAGGGTAGTGCACAGAGCATTTCCCCGCATGGAGCTATGGTTCGGGAGCTCTGGGGTTGGGCCCCTGTAGCTGGTGTTGGGACTCCCAGGGGTTGGGCCCCTGGAGCTGGTGTTGGGGCCCCAGGGGTTAAGGTACGGGCGCTCAGGGGTTGGGCCCTTGGAGCTGGCGTGCGGCCCCCAGGGAATAGGCCCCTAGAGCTATGGTTTGCTCACTCTGGGGTGCTGCCCCTGGAGCTGGTGTTGGGGCTCCCAGGGGTTGGGCTCCTGCAGCTGGTGTTGGGGACCCAGGGGTTAGGCCCCTGGAGCTATGGTTCAGGCGCTCAGGGGTTGGGACCCTGGAGCTGGTTTTGGGGCCTCCAGTGGTTGGGACCCTGGAGCTGCGGTTGGGGCCTCCAGGGGTTAGCCCCTGGATCTTTGGTTCGGCCGCTCATTGGTTGGGCCCCTGGAGCTGGTGTTGGGGCCCCAAGGGGTTGGGCCCCTGGAGCTGGTGTTGGGGACCCAGGGTTGGGCCCTGGAGCTATGGTTCCGGCGCTCAGGGGTTGGGCCCCTGGAGCTATGGTTCGGGCGCTCAGGGGTTGGGCCCCTGGAGCTGGGGTGGAGGGCCCCAGCGGTTGGGCCCCTGGAGCTGGTGTTGGGGCCCCCAGGGATTGGGCCCCTGGAGCTATGTTTCGGGCGCTCTGGGGTTGGGCCCCTGGAGCTGGTGTTGGGGACCCAGGTGTTAGGGCCCGTGGAGCTATGGTTCAGGCACTCAGGGGTTGGACCCCTGGAGCTATGGTTCGGGCGCTCAGGGGTTGGTTCCCTGGAGCTAGGGTCGAGGGCCCAGGGGGTGGGCCCCCTGGAGCTGCTGTTGGGGCCCCCAGGTTTTGAGTTCCTGGAGATTGTGTTGGGGTTCGCAGGGGTTGGGCCCCTGGAGCTGTGGTTGGGCCCCCCAGGGTTTAGGCCCCTGGAGCTATGGTTCGGGCGCTCAGGGGTTGGGCCCCTGGAGCTGGTGTTGGGGCCCCCAGGGGTTGGGGCCCCTGGCGGTGGGTTGGGGCCCCCGGGGGTTAGGCCCCTATAGCTATGGTTTCGGGCGCTCAGGGGTTGGGCCCCTGGAGCTGGTGTTGGGGACCCAGGTTTTAGGCCCGTGGAGCTATGGTTCAGGCACTCAGGGGTTGGACCCCTGGAGCTATGGTTCGGGCGCTCAGGGGTTGGTTCCCTGGAGCTAGGGTCGAGGGCCCCAGGGGTGGGGCCCCTGGAGCTGCTGTTGGGCCCCCAGGTTTTGAGTTCCTGAGATTGTGTTGGGGTTCGCAGGGGTTGGGCCCCTGGAGCTGTGTTGGCCCCCAGGGTTTAGGCCCCTGGAGCTATGGTTCGGGCGCTCAGGGGTTGGGCCCCTGGAGCTGGTGTTGGGGCCCCCAGGGTTTGGGCCCTGGAGGTGGGGTTGGGGCCCCCGGGGGTTAGGCCCCTATAGCTATGGTTCGGGCGCTCAGGGGTTGGGCCCCTGGAGCTGGTGTTGGGGCCCTCAGGGATTAGGCCCCTGGAGCTATGGTTCAGGCGCTAAGGGTTTGGGACCCTGGAGCTGGTGTTGGGGCCCCCAGGGTTGGGCCCCTGGAGCTGGTGTTGGGGCCCAGGGGCTAGGCCCCTGTAGCTATGGTTCGGGCGCTCAGGGATTGGGCCCCTGGAGCTGGTTTTGGGGCCCCCAGGGGTTGGGCCCTTGGAGCTGGTGTTGGGGCCCCCAGGGGTTAGGCCCCTGGAGCTATGGTTCGGGCGCTCAGGGGTTGGGCCGCTGGAGCTGGTGTTGGGGCCCCTGACCTAATGTCACCCCTTGCTCTCCCATCCCCCACAGACAGTCCCGACTCCATCACAGTAATGCCCAGAGCATTTCACGCATGGAGCAACAGTAACACTGTGTGGCCATGCAGGGTAATGCCCAGAGCATTTCCTGCATGGAGCAAGAGTGACACCGTGTGGCCACATAGGGTAGTGCACAGAGCATTTCCCCGCATGGAGCTATGGTTCGGGAGCTCTGGGGTTGGGCCCCTGTAGCTGGTGTGGGGACTCCCAGGGGTTGGGCCCCTGGAGCTGGTGTTGGGGCCCCAGGGGTTAAGGTTCGGGCGCTCAGGGTTTGGGCCCTTGGAGCTGGCGTGCGGGCCCCCAGGGAATAGGCCCCTAGAGCTATGGTTTGCTCACTCTGGGGTTCTGCCCCTGGAGCTGGTGTTGGGGCTCCCAGGGGTTGGGCTCCTGCAGCTGGTGTTGGGGACCCAGGGGTTAGGCCCCTGGAGCTATGGTTCAGGCGCTCAGGGGTTGGGACCCTGGAGCTGGTTTTGGGGCCTCCAGTGGTTGGGCCCTGGAGCTGCGGTTGGGGCCCCAGGGGTTGGGCCCCTGGATCTTTGTTTGGGGCCCCCATTGGTTTTGGCCCCTGGAGCTGGTGTTGGGGCCCCAGGGGTTGGGCCCCTGGAGCTGGTGGTTGGGCCCCCAGGGTTTAGGCCCCTGGAGCTATGGTTCAGGCGCTCAGGGGTTGGGCCCCTGGAGCTGGTGTTGGGGCCTCCAGGGGTTGGGCCCCTGGAGCTGGGGTTGGGGCCCCCGGGGTTGGGCCCCTGGAGCTGTTGTTCGGGCGCTCAGGGGTTTGGGCCCCTGGAGCTGGTGTTGGGGCCCTCAGGGATTGGGCCCCTGGAGCTATGTTTCGGGCGCTCAGGGTTTGGGCCCCTGGAGCTGGTGTTGGGGCCCCCAGGGTTGGGCCCTGGAGCTGGTGTGGGGCCCCAGGGGTTAGGCCCCTGGAGCTATGGTTCGGGCGCTCAGGGGTTGGGCCCCTGGAGCTGGTGTTGGGGCCCCAGGGGTTGGGCCCCTGGAGCTGGTGTTGGGGGGGGCCCCCAGGGTTAGGCCCCTGGAGCTATGGTTCGGGCGCTCCAGGGTTTGGGCCCCTGGAGCTGTTGTTGGGGCCTCCAGGGTTGGGCCCTGGAGCTGGGTTGGGGCCTCCAGGGTTAGGCCCCTGGAGCTATGGTTCGGCCGCTCAGGGGTTGGGCCCCTGGAGCTGGTGTTGGGGCCCCAAGGGTTGGGCCCCTGGAGCTGGGGTTGGGGCCCCCAGGGGTTAGGGCCCTGGAGCTATGGTTCGGCGCTCAGGGTTTGGGCCCCTGGAGCTATGGTTCGGGCGCTCAGGGTTGGGCCCCTGGAGCTGGTGTTGGGGCCCCAGGGTTTAGCCCCTGGAGCTTTGGTTGGGGCGCCCAGGGTTTGGGCCCCTGGAGCTTGGGTTGGGGCGCCCAGGGGTTGGGCCCCTGGAGCTGGTGTTGGGGCCCCAGGGGCTAGGCCCCTGTAGCTATGGTTCGGGCGCTCAGGGATTGGGCCCCTGGAGCTGGTTTTGGGGCCCCCAGGGGTTGGGCCCTTGGAGCTGGTGTTGGGGCCCCCAGGGTTAGGCCCCTGGAGCTATGGTTCGGGCGCTCAGGGGTTGGGCCGCTGGAGCTGGTGTTGGGGCCCCTGACCTAATGTCACCCCTTGCTCTCCCATCCCCCACACAGACAGTCCCGACTCCATCACAGTAATGCCCAGAGCATTTCACGCATGGAGCAACAGTAACACTGTGTGGCCATGCAGGGTAATGCCCAGAGCATTTCCTGCATGGAGCAAGAGTGACACCGTGTGGCCACATAGGGTAGTGCACAGAGCATTTCCCCGCATGGAGCTATGGTTCGGGAGCTCTGGGGTTGGGGCCCCAGGGGTTAAGGTTCGGGCGCTCAGGGGTTGGGCCCTTGGAGCTGGCGTGCGGGCCCCCAGGGAATAGGCCCCTAGAGCTATGGTTTGCTCACTCTGGGGTTCTGCCCCTGGAGCTGGTGTTGGGGCTCCCAGGGGTTGGGCTCCTGCAGCTGGTGTTGGGGACCCAGGGGTTAGGCCCCTGGAGCTATGGTTCAGGCGCTCAGGGTTTGGGACCCTGGAGCTGGTTTTGGGGCCTCCAGTGGTTGGGACCCTGGAGCTGCGGTTGGGGCCTCCAGGGGTTAGCCCCTGGATCTTTGGTTCGGCCGCTCATTGGTTGGGCCCCTGGAGCTGGTGTTGGGGCCCCAAGGGGTTGGGCCCCTGGAGCTGGTGTTGGGGACCCAGGGGTTAGGGCCCTGGAGCTATGGTTCAGGGCTCAGGGTTGGGCCCCTGGAGCTATGGTTCGGGCGCTCAGGGGTTGGGCCCCTGGAGCTGGGGTGGAGGGCCCCAGCGGTTGGGCCCCTGGAGCTGGTGTTGGGGCCCCCAGGGATTGGGCCCCTGGAGCTATGTTTCGGGCGCTCTGGGGTTGGGCCCCTGGAGCTGGTGTTGGGGACCCAGGTTTTAGGCCCGTGGAGCTATGGTTCAGGCACTCAGGGGTTGGACCCCTGGAGCTATGGTTCGGGCGCTCAGGGGTTGGTTCCCTGGAGCTAGGGTCGAGGGCCCCAGGGGTGGGGCCCCTGGAGCTGCTGTTGGGGCCCCCAGGTTTTGAGTTCCTGGAGATTGTGTTGGGGTTCGCAGGGGTTGGGCCCCTGGAGCTGTGGTTGGGCCCCCCAGGGTTTAGGCCCCTGGAGCTATGGTTCGGGCGCTCAGGGGTTGGGCCCCTGGAGCTGGTGTTGGGCCCCCAGGGGTTGGGCCCCTGGAGGTGGGGTTGGGGCCCCCGGGGTTAGGCCCCTATAGCTATGGTTCGGGCGCTCAGGGGTTGGGCCCCTGGAGCTGGTGTTGGGGCCCTCAGGGATTAGGCCCCTGGAGCTATGGTTCAGGCGCTAAGGGTTTGGGACCCTGGAGCTGGTGTTGGGGCCCCCAGGGGTTGGGCCCCTGGAGCTGGTGTTGGGGCCCCAGGGGCTAGGCCCCTGTAGCTATGGTTCGGGCGCTCAGGGATTGGGCCCCTGGAGCTGGTTTTGGGGCCCCCAGGGGTTGGGCCCTTGGAGCTGGTGTTGGGGCCCCCAGGGGTTAGGCCCCTGGAGCTATGGTTCGGGCGCTCAGGGGTTGGGCCGCTGGAGCTGGTGTTGGGGCCCCTGACCTAATGTCACCCCTTGCTCTCCCATCCCCCACACAGACAGTCCCGACTCCATCACAGTAATGCCCAGAGCATTTCACGCATGGAGCAACAGTAACACTGTGTGGCCATGCAGGGTAATGCCCAGAGCATTTCCTGCATGGAGCAAGAGTGACACCGTGTGGCCACATAGGGTAGTGCACAGAGCATTTCCCCGCATGGAGCTATGGTTCGGGAGCTCTGGGGTTGGGCCCCTGTAGCTGGTGTTGGGACTCCCAGGGGTTGGGCCCCTGGAGCTGGTGTTGGGGCCCCAGGGGTAAGGTTCGGGCGCTCAGGGGTTGGGCCCTTGGAGCTGGCGTGCGGGCCCCCAGGGAATAGGCCCCTAGAGCTATGGTTTGCTCACTCTGGGGTTCTGCCCCTGGAGCTGGTGTTGGGGCTCCCAGGGGTTGGGCTCCTGCAGCTGGTGTTGGGGACCCAGGGGTTAGGCCCCTGGAGCTATGGTTCAGGCGCTCAGGGGTTGGGACCCTGGAGCTGGTTTTGGGGCCTCCAGTGGTTGGGACCCTGGAGCTGCGGTTGGGGCCTCCAGGGGTTAGCCCCTGGATCTTTGGTTCGGCCGCTCATTGGTTGGGCCCCTGGAGCTGGTGTTGGGGCCCCAAGGGGTTGGGCCCCTGGAGCTGGTGTTGGGGACCCAGGGGTTAGGGCCCTGGAGCTATGGTTCAGGCGCTCAGGGGTTGGGCCCCTGGAGCTATGGTTCGGGCGCTCAGGGGTTGGGCCCCTGGAGCTGGGGTGGAGGGCCCCAGCGGTTGGGCCCCTGGAGCTGGTGTTGGGGCCCCCAGGGATTGGGCCCCTGGAGCTATGTTTCGGGCGCTCTGGGGTTGGGCCCCTGGAGCTGGTGTTGGGGACCCAGGTTTTAGGCCCGTGGAGCTATGGTTCAGGCACTCAGGGGTTGGACCCCTGGAGCTATGGTTCCGGCGCTCAGGGGTTGGTTCCCTGGAGCTAGGGTCGAGGGCCCCAGGGGTGGGGCCCCTGGAGCTGCTGTTGGGGCCCCCAGGTTTTGAGTTCCTGGAGATTGTGTTGGGGTTCGCAGGGGTTGGGCCCCTGGAGCTGTGGTTGGGCCCCCCAGGGTTTAGGCCCCTGGAGCTATGGTTCGGGCGCTCAGGGGTTGGGCCCCTGGAGCTGGTGTTGGGGCCCCCAGGGGTTGGGCCCCTGGAGGTGGGGTTGGGGCCCCCGGGGGTTAGGCCCCTATAGCTATGGTTCGGGCGCTCAGGGGTTGGGCCCCTGGAGCTGGTGTTGGGGCCCTCAGGGATTAGGCCCCTGGAGCTATGGTTCAGGCGCTAAGGGTTTGGGACCCTGGAGCTGGTGTTGGGGCCCCCAGGGGTTGGGCCCCTGGAGCTGGTGTTGGGGCCCCAGGGGCTAGGCCCCTGTAGCTATGGTTCGGGCGCTCAGGGATTGGGCCCCTGGAGCTGGTTTTGGGGCCCCCAGGGTTGGGCCCTTGGAGCTGGTGTTGGGGCCCCCAGGGGTTAGGCCCCTGGAGCTATGGTTCGGGCGCTCAGGGGTTGGGCCGCTGGAGCTGGTGTTGGGGCCCCTGACCTAATGTCACCCCTTGCTCTCCCATCCCCCACACAGACAGTCCCGACTCCATCACAGTAATGCCCAGAGCATTTCACGCATGGAGCAACAGTAACACTGTGTGGCCATGCAGGGTAATGCCCAGAGCATTTCCTGCATGGAGCAAGAGTGACACCGTGTGGCCACATAGGGTAGTGCACAGAGCATTTCCCCGCATGGAGCTATGGTTCGGGAGCTCTGGGTTGGGCCCCTGTAGCTGGTGTTGGGACTCCCAGGGGTTGGGCCCCTGGAGCTGGTGTTGGGGCCCAGGGGTTAGGGCCCTGGAGCTATGGTTCGGGCGCTCAGGGGTTGGGCCCCTGGAGCTATGGTTCGGGCGCTCAGGGGTTGGGCCCCTGGAGCTGGGGTGGAGGGCCCCAGGGGTTGGGCCCCTGGAGCTGGTGTTGGGGCCCCCAGGGATTGGCCCCTGGAGCTATGTTTCGGGCGCTCTGGGGTTGGGCCCCTGGAGCTGGTGTTGGGGACCCAGGGTTTAGGTCCGTGGAGCTATGGTTCAGGCACTCAGGGGTTGGGCCCCTGGAGCTATGGTTTGGGGCTCAGGGGTTGGTTCCTGGAGCTAGGGTTGGGGCCCCAGGGTGGGCCCCTGGAGCTGGTGTTGGGGCCCCCAGGGGTTGAGCCCCTGGAGCTGGTGTTGGGGACCCAGGGGTTGGGCCCTGGAGCTGTGTTGGGCCCCCAGGGTTTAGGCCCCTGGAGCTATGGTTCGGGCGCTCAGGGGTTGGGCCCCTGGAGCTGGTGTTGGGGCCCCAGGGTTGGGCCCCTGGATGGGGTTGGGCCCCCCGGGGTTAGGCCCCATAGCTATGGTTCGGGCGCTCAGGGGTTGGGCCCCTGGAGCTGGTGTTGGGGACCCAGGTTTTAGGCCCCTGGAGCTATGGTTCAGGGACTCAGGGGTTGGACCCCTGGAGCTATGGTTCGGGCGCTCAGGGTTGGTTCCCTGGAGCTGGTCGAGGGCCCCAGGGGTGGGGCCCCTGGAGCTGCTGTTGGGGCCCCCAGGTTTGAGTTCCTGGAGATTGTGTTGGGGTTCGCAGGGGTTGGGCCCCTGGAGCTGTGGTTGGGCCCCCCAGGGTTTAGGCCCCTGGAGCTATGGTTCGGGCGCTCAGGGGTTGGGCCCCTGGAGCTGGTGTTGGGGCCCCCAGGGGTTGGGCCCCTGGAGGTGGGGTTGGGGCCCCCAGGGGTTAGGCCCCTATAGCTATGGTTCGGGCGCTCAGGGGTTGGGCTCCTGGAGCTGGTGTTGGGGCCCCAGGGGTTAGGCCCCTGGAGCTATGGTTCAGGCGCTCAGGGGTTGGACCCTGGAGCTGGTTGGGGCCCCAGGGGTTGGGCCCCTGGAGCTGGGTTGGGGCCCAGGGGTAGGCCCCTGGAGCTATGGTTCGGGCGCTCAGGGGTTGGGCCCCTGGAGCTGGTGTTGGGGTCCCAGGGGTTGGGCCCCTGGAGCTGTGGTTGGGGCCCCCGGGGTTGGCCCCTGGAGCTATGGTTCGGGCGCTCAGGGGTTGGGCCCCTGGAGCTGGGTTGGGGCCCCAGGGGTGGGCCCCTGGAGCTGGGTTGGGGCCCCCAGGGTTGAGCCCCTGGAGCTTGTGTTGGGCGCGCAGGGGTTGGGCCCCTGGAGCTGGTGTTGGGGCCCTCAGGGATTAGGCCCCTGGAGCTATGGTTCAGGCGCTAAGGGGTTGGGACCCTGGAGCTGGTGTTGGGGCCCCCAGGGGTTGGGCCCCTGGAGCTGGGGTGGGGCCCCAGGGGCTAGGCCCCTGTAGCTATGGTTCGGGCGCTCAGGGATTGGGCCCCTGGAGCTGGTTTTGGGGCCCCCAGGGGTTGGGCCCTTGGAGCTGGTGTTGGGGCCCCCAGGGGTTAGGCCCCTGGAGCTATGGTTCGGGCGCTCAGGGGTTGGGCCGCTGGAGCTGGTGTTGGGGCCCCTGACCTAATGTCACCCCTTGCTCTCCCATCCCCCACACAGACAGTCCCGACTCCATCACAGTAATGCCCAGAGCATTTCACGCATGGAGCAACAGTAACACTGTGTGGCCATGCAGGGTAATGCCCAGAGCATTTCCTGCATGGAGCAAGAGTGACACCGTGTGGCCACATAGGGTAGTGCACAGAGCATTTCCCCGCATGGAGCTATGGTTCGGGAGCTCTGGGGTTGGGCCCCTGTAGCTGGTGTTGGGACTCCCAGGGGTTGGGCCCCTGGAGCTGGTGTTGGGGCCCCAGGGTTAAGGTTCGGGCGCTCAGGGGTTGGGCCCTTGGAGCTGGCGTGCGGGCCCCCAGGGAATAGGCCCCTAGAGCTATGGTTTGCTCACTCTGGGGTTCTGCCCCTGGAGCTGGTGTTGGGGCTCCCAGGGGTTGGGCTCCTGCAGCTGGTGTTGGGGACCCAGGGGTTAGGCCCCTGGAGC
The DNA here is from genome assembly GCF_025201925.1 of Gopherus flavomarginatus. Taxonomy (NCBI): domain Eukaryota; kingdom Metazoa; phylum Chordata; order Testudines; family Testudinidae; genus Gopherus; species Gopherus flavomarginatus. The sequence continues at coordinate 37,031 of NW_026114628.1, read as the reverse complement.
TATGGTTCAGGCGCTCAGGGGTTGGGACCCTGGAGCTGGTTTTGGGGCCTCCAGTGGTTGGGACCCTGGAGCTGCGGTTGGGGCCTCCAGGGGTTAGCCCCTGGATCTTTGGTTCGGCCGCTCATTGGTTGGGCCCCTGGAGCTGGTGTTGGGGCCCCAAGGGGTTGGGCCCCTGGAGCTGGTGTTGGGGACCCAGGGGTTATGGTTCGGGCGCTCAGGGGTTGGGCCCCTGGAGCTGGGGTGGAGGGCCCCAGCGGTTGGGCCCCTGGAGCTGGTGTTGGGGCCCCCAGGGATTGGGCCCCTGGAGCTATGTTTCGGGCGCTCTGGGGTTGGGCCCCTGGAGCTGGTGTTGGGGACCCAGGTTTTAGGCCCGTGGAGCTATGGTTCAGGCACTCAGGGGTTGGACCCCTGGAGCTATGGTTCGGGCGCTCAGGGGTTGGTTCCCTGGAGCTAGGGTCGAGGGCCCCAGGGGTGGGGCCCCTGGAGCTGCTGTTGGGGCCCCCAGGTTTTGAGTTCCTGGAGATTGTGTTGGGGTTCGCAGGGGTTGGGCCCCTGGAGCTGTGGTTGGGCCCCCCAGGGTTTAGGCCCCTGGAGCTATGGTTCGGGCGCTCAGGGGTTGGGCCCCTGGAGCTGGTGTTGGGGCCCCCAGGGTTTGGGCCCCTGGAGGTGGGGTTGGGGCCCCCGGGGGTTAGGCCCCTATAGCTATGGTTCGGGCGCTCAGGGGTTGGGCCCCTGGAGCTGGTGTTGGGGCCCTCAGGGATTAGGCCCCTGGAGCTATGGTTCAGGCGCTAAGGGTTTGGGACCCTGGAGCTGGTGTTGGGGCCCCCAGGGGTTGGGCCCCTGGAGCTGGTGTTGGGGCCCCAGGGGCTAGGCCCCTGTAGCTATGGTTCGGGCGCTCAGGGATTGGGCCCCTGGAGCTGGTTTTGGGGCCCCCAGGGGTTGGGCCCTTGGAGCTGGTGTTGGGGCCCCCAGGGGTTAGGCCCCTGGAGCTATGGTTCGGGCGCTCAGGGGTTGGGCCGCTGGAGCTGGTGTTGGGGCCCCTGACCTAATGTCACCCCTTGCTCTCCCATCCCCCACACAGACAGTCCCGACTCCATCACAGTAATGCCCAGAGCATTTCACGCATGGAGCAACAGTAACACTGTGTGGCCATGCAGGGTAATGCCCAGAGCATTTCCTGCATGGAGCAAGAGTGACACCGTGTGGCCACATAGGGTAGTGCACAGAGCATTTCCCCGCATGGAGCTATGGTTCGGGAGCTCTGGGGTTGGGCCCCTGTAGCTGGTGTTGGGACTCCCAGGGGTTGGGCCCCTGGAGCTGGTGTTGGGGCCCCAGGGGTTAAGGTTCGGGCGCTCAGGGGTTGGGCCCTTGGAGCTGGCGTGCGGGCCCCCAGGGAATAGGCCCCTAGAGCTATGGTTTGCTCACTCTGGGGTTCTGCCCCTGGAGCTGGTGTTGGGGCTCCCAGGGGTTGGGCTCCTGCAGCTGGTGTTGGGGACCCAGGGGTTAGGCCCCTGGAGCTATGGTTCAGGCGCTCAGGGGTTGGGACCCTGGAGCTGGTTTTGGGGCCTCCAGTGGTTGGGACCCTGGAGCTGCGGTTGGGGCCTCCAGGGGTTAGCCCCTGGATCTTTGGTTCGGCCGCTCATTGGTTGGGCCCCTGGAGCTGGTGTTGGGGCCCCAAGGGTTTGGGCCCCTGGAGCTGGTGTTGGGGACCCAGGGGTTAGGGCCCTGGAGCTATGGTTCAGGCGCTCAGGGGTTGGGCCCCTGGAGCTATGGTTCGGGCGCTCAGGGGTTGGGCCCCTGGAGCTGGGGTGGAGGGCCCCAGCGGTTGGGCCCCTGGAGCTGGTGTTGGGGCCCCCAGGGATTGGGCCCCTGGAGCTATGTTTCGGGCGCTCTGGGGTTGGGCCCCTGGAGCTGGTGTTGGGGACCCAGGTTTTAGGCCCGTGGAGCTATGGTTCAGGCACTCAGGGGTTGGACCCCTGGAGCTATGGTTCGGGCGCTCAGGGGTTGGTTCCCTGGAGCTAGGGTCGAGGGCCCCAGGGGTGGGGCCCCTGGAGCTGCTGTTGGGGCCCCCAGGTTTTGAGTTCCTGGAGATTGTGTTGGGGTTCGCAGGGGTTGGGCCCCTGGAGCTGTGGTTGGGCCCCCCAGGGTTTAGGCCCCTGGAGCTATGGTTCGGGCGCTCAGGGGTTGGGCCCTGGAGCTGGTGTTGGGGCCCCCAGGGGTTGGGCCCCTGGAGGTGGGGTTGGGGCCCCCGGGGGTTAGGCCCCTATAGCTATGGTTCGGGCGCTCAGGGGTTGGGCCCCTGGAGCTGGTGTTGGGGCCCTCAGGGATTAGGCCCCTGGAGCTATGGTTCAGGCGCTAAGGGTTTGGGACCCTGGAGCTGGTGTTGGGGCCCCCAGGGGTTGGGCCCCTGGAGCTGGTGTTGGGGCCCCAGGGGCTAGGCCCCTGTAGCTATGGTTCGGGCGCTCAGGGATTGGGCCCCTGGAGCTGGTTTTGGGGCCCCCAGGGGTTGGGCCCTTGGAGCTGGTGTTGGGGCCCCCAGGGGTTAGGCCCCTGGAGCTATGGTTCGGGCGCTCAGGGGTTGGGCCGCTGGAGCTGGTGTTGGGGCCCCTGACCTAATGTCACCCCTTGCTCTCCCATCCCCCACACAGACAGTCCCGACTCCATCACAGTAATGCCCAGAGCATTTCACGCATGGAGCAACAGTAACACTGTGTGGCCACATAGGGTAGTGCACAGAGCATTTCCCCGCATGGAGCTATGGTTCGGGAGCTCTGGGGTTGGGCCCCTGTAGCTGGTGTTGGGACCCCAGGGGTTGGGCCCCTGGAGCTGGTGTTGGGGCCCCAGGGGTTAAGGTTCGGGCGCTCAGGGGTTGGGCCCTTGGAGCTGGCGTGCGGGCCCCCAGGGAATAGGCCCCTAGAGCTATGGTTTGCTCACTCTGGGGTTCTGCCCCTGGAGCTGGTGTTGGGGCTCCCAGGGGTTGGGCTCCTGCAGCTGGTGTTGGGGACCCAGGGGTTAGGCCCCTGGAGCTATGGTTCAGGCGCTCAGGGTTGGGACCCTGGAGCTGGTTTTGGGGCCTCCAGTGGTTGGGACCCTGGAGCTGGGTTGGGGCCTCCAGGGGTAGCCCCTGGATCTTTGGTTCGGCCGCTCATTGGTTGGCCCCTGGAGCTGGTGTTGGGGCCCAAGGGGTTGGGCCCCTGGAGCTGGTGTTGGGGACCCAGGGGTTAGGGCCCTGGAGCTATGGTTCAGGCGCTCAGGGGTTGGGCCCCTGGAGCTATGGTTCGGGCGCTCAGGGGTTGGGCCCCTGGAGCTGGGGTGGGGCCCCAGCGGTTGGGCCCCTGGAGCTGGGTTGGGGCCCCCAGGGGTTGGCCCCTGGAGCTTTGGTTCGGCCGCTCATTGGTTGGGCCCCTGGAGCTGGTGTTGGGGCCCCAAGGGGTTGGGCCCCTGGAGCTGGTGTTGGGGACCCAGGGGTTGGGCCCCTGGAGCTATGGTTCGGGCGCTCAGGGGTTGGGCCCCTGGAGCTGGGGTGGAGGGCCCCAGCGGTTGGGCCCCTGGAGCTGGTGTTGGGGCCCCCAGGGTTTGGGCCCCTGGAGCTATGTTTCGGGCGCTCTGGGGTTGGGCCCCTGGAGCTGGTGTTGGGGACCCAGGTTTTAGGCCCGTGGAGCTATGGTTCAGGCACTCAGGGGTTGGACCCCTGGAGCTATGGTTCGGGCGCTCAGGGGTTGGTTCCCTGGAGCTAGGGTCGAGGGCCCCAGGGGTGGGGCCCCTGGAGCTGCTGTTGGGGCCCCCAGGTTTTGAGTTCCTGGAGATTGTGTTGGGGTTCGCAGGGGTTGGGCCCCTGGAGCTGTGGTTGGGCCCCCCAGGGTTTAGGCCCCTGGAGCTATGGTTCGGGCGCTCAGGGGTTGGGCCCCTGGAGCTGGTGTTGGGGCCCCCAGGGGTTGGGCCCCTGGAGGTGGGGTTGGGCCCCCGGGGTTAGGCCCCTATAGCTATGGTTCGGGCGCTCAGGGGTTGGGCCCCTGGAGCTGGTGTTGGGGCCCTCAGGGATTAGGCCCCTGGAGCTATGGTTCAGGCGCTAAGGGTTTGGGACCCTGGAGCTGGTGTTGGGGCCCCCAGGGGTTGGGCCCCTGGAGCTGGTGTTGGGGCCCCAGGGGCTAGGCCCCTGTAGCTATGGTTCGGGCGCTCAGGGATTGGGCCCCTGGAGCTGGTTTTGGGGCCCCCAGGGGTTGGGCCCTTGGAGCTGGTGTTGGGGCCCCCAGGGGTTAGGCCCCTGGAGCTATGGTTCGGGCGCTCAGGGGTTGGGCCGCTGGAGCTGGTGTTGGGGCCCCTGACCTAATGTCACCCCTTGCTCTCCCATCCCCCACACAGACAGTCCCGACTCCATCACAGTAATGCCCAGAGCATTTCACGCATGGAGCAACAGTAACACTGTGTGGCCATGCAGGGTAATGCCCAGAGCATTTCCTGCATGGAGCAAGAGTGACACCGTGTGGCCACATAGGGTAGTGCACAGAGCATTTCCCCGCATGGAGCTATGGTTCGGGAGCTCTGGGGTTGGGCCCCTGTAGCTGGTGTTGGGACTCCCAGGGGTTGGGCCCCTGGAGCTGGTGTTGGGGCCCCAGGGGTTAAGGTTCGGGCGCTCAGGGGTTGGGCCCTTGGAGCTGGCGTGCGGGCCCCCAGGGAATAGGCCCCTAGAGCTATGGTTTGCTCACTCTGGGGTTCTGCCCCTGGAGCTGGTGTTGGGGCTCCCAGGGGTTGGGCTCCTGCAGCTGGTGTTGGGGACCCAGGGGTTAGGCCCCTGGAGCTATGGTTCAGGCGCTCAGGGGTTGGGACCCTGGAGCTGGTTTTGGGGCCTCCAGTGGTTGGGACCCTGGAGCTGCGGTTGGGGCCTCCAGGGGTTAGCCCCTGGATCTTTGGTTCGGCCGCTCATTGGTTGGGCCCCTGGAGCTGGTGTTGGGGCCCCAAGGGGTTGGGCCCCTGGAGCTGGTGTTGGGGACCCAGGGGTTAGGGCCCTGGAGCTATGGTTCAGGCGCTCAGGGGTTGGGCCCCTGGAGCTATGGTTCGGGCGCTCAGGGGTTGGGCCCCTGGAGCTGGGGTGGAGGGCCCCAGCGGTTGGGCCCTGGAGCTGGTGTTGGGGCCCCCAGGGATTGGGCCCCTGGAGCTATGTTTCGGGCGCTCTGGGGTTGGGCCCCTGGAGCTGGTGTTGGGGACCCAGGTTTTAGGCCCGTGGAGCTATGGTTCAGGCACTCAGGGGTTGGACCCCTGGAGCTATGGTTCGGGCGCTCAGGGGTTGGTTCCCTGGAGCTAGGGTCGAGGGCCCCAGGGGTGGGGCCCCTGGAGCTGCTGTTGGGGCCCCCAGGTTTTGAGTTCCTGGAGATTGTGTTGGGGTTCGCAGGGGTTGGGCCCCTGGAGCTGTGGTTGGGCCCCCCAGGGTTTAGGCCCCTGGAGCTATGGTTCGGGCGCTCAGGGGTTGGGCCCCTGGAGCTGGTGTTGGGGCCCCCAGGGGTTGGGCCCCTGGAGGTGGGGTTGGGGCCCCCGGGGTTAGGCCCCTATAGCTATGGTTCGGGCGCTCAGGGGTTGGGCCCCTGGAGCTGGTGTTGGGGCCCTCAGGGATTAGGCCCTGGAGCTATGGTTCAGGCGCTAAGGGTTTGGGACCCTGGAGCTGGTGTTGGGGCCCCCAGGGGTTGGGCCCCTGGAGCTGGTGTTGGGGCCCCAGGGGCTAGGCCCCTGTAGCTATGGTTCGGGCGCTCAGGGATTGGGCCCCTGGAGCTGGTTTTGGGGCCCCCAGGGGTTGGGCCCTTGGAGCTGGTGTTGGGGCCCCCAGGGGTTAGGCCCCTGGAGCTATGGTTCGGGCGCTCAGGGGTTGGGCCGCTGGAGCTGGTGTTGGGGCCCCTGACCTAATGTCACCCCTTGCTCTCCCATCCCCCACACAGACAGTCCCGACTCCATCACAGTAATGCCCAGAGCATTTCACGCATGGAGCAACAGTAACACTGTGTGGCCACATAGGGTAGTGCACAGAGCATTTCCCCGCATGGAGCTATGGTTCGGGAGCTCTGGGGTTGGGCCCCTGTAGCTGGTGTTGGGACTCCCAGGGGTTGGGCCCCTGGAGCTGGTGTTGGGGCCCCAGGGGTTAAGGTTCGGGCGCTCAGGGGTTGGGCCCTTGGAGCTGGCGTGCGGGCCCCCAGGGAATAGGCCCCTAGAGCTATGGTTTGCTCACTCTGGGGTTCTGCCCCTGGAGCTGGTGTTGGGGCTCCCAGGGTTGGGCTCCTGCAGCTGGTGTTGGGGACCCAGGGGTTAGGCCCCTGGAGCTATGGTTCAGGCGCTCAGGGGTTGGGACCCTGGAGCTGGTTTTGGGGCCTCCAGTGGTTGGGACCCTGGAGCTGCGGTTGGGGCCTCCAGGGGTTAGCCCCTGGATCTTTGGTTCGGCCGCTCATTGGTTGGGCCCCTGGAGCTGGTGTTGGGGCCCCAAGGGGTTGGGCCCCTGGAGCTGGTGTTGGGGACCCAGGGGTTAGGGCCCTGGAGCTATGGTTCAGGCGCTCAGGGGTTGGGCCCCTGGAGCTATGGTTCGGGCGCTCAGGGGTTGGGCCCCTGGAGCTGGGGTGGAGGGCCCCAGCGGTTGGGCCCCTGGAGCTGGTGTTGGGGCCCCCAGGGATTGGGCCCCTGGAGCTATGTTTCGGGCGCTCTGGGGTTGGGCCCCTGGAGCTGGTGTTGGGGACCCAGGTTTTAGGCCCGTGGAGCTATGGTTCAGGCACTCAGGGGTTGGACCCCTGGAGCTATGGTTCGGGCGCTCAGGGGTTGGTTCCCTGGAGCTAGGGTCGAGGGCCCCAGGGGTGGGGCCCCTGGAGCTGCTGTTGGGGCCCCCAGGTTTTGAGTTCCTGGAGATTGTGTTGGGGTTCGCAGGGGTTGGGCCCCTGGAGCTGTGGTTGGGCCCCCCAGGGTTTAGGCCCCTGGAGCTATGGTTCGGGCGCTCAGGGGTTGGGCCCCTGGAGCTGGTGTTGGGGCCCCAGGGGTTGGGCCCCTGGAGGTGGGGTTGGGGCCCCCGGGGGTTAGGCCCCTATAGCTATGGTTCGGGCGCTCAGGGGTTGGGCCCCTGGAGCTGGTGTTGGGGCCCTCAGGGATTAGGCCCCTGGAGCTATGGTTCAGGCGCTAAGGGTTTGGGACCCTGGAGCTGGTGTTGGGGCCCCCAGGGGTTGGGCCCCTGGAGCTGGTGTTGGGGCCCCAGGGGCTAGGCCCCTGTAGCTATGGTTCGGGCGCTCAGGGATTGGGCCCCTGGAGCTGGTTTTGGGGCCCCCAGGGGTTGGGCCCTTGGAGCTGGTGTTGGGGCCCCCAGGGGTTAGGCCCCTGGAGCTATGGTTCGGGCGCTCAGGGGTTGGGCCGCTGGAGCTGGTGTTGGGGCCCCTGACCTAATGTCACCCCTTGCTCTCCCATCCCCCACACAGACAGTCCCGACTCCATCACAGTAATGCCCAGAGCATTTCACGCATGGAGCAACAGTAACACTGTGTGGCCATGCAGGGTAATGCCCAGAGCATTTCCTGCATGGAGCAAGAGTGACACCGTGTGGCCACATAGGGTAGTGCACAGAGCATTTCCCCGCATGGAGCTATGGTTCGGGAGCTCTGGGGTTGGGCCCCTGTAGCTGGTGTTGGGACTCCCAGGGGTTGGGCCCCTGGAGCTGGTGTTGGGGCCCCAGGGGTTAAGGTTCGGGCGCTCAGGGGTTGGGCCCTTGGAGCTGGCGTGCGGGCCCCCAGGGAATAGGCCCCTAGAGCTATGGTTTGCTCACTCTGGGGTTCTGCCCCTGGAGCTGGTGTTGGGGCTCCCAGGGGTTGGGCTCCTGCAGCTGGTGTTGGGGACCCAGGGGTTAGGCCCCTGGAGCTATGGTTCAGGCGCTCAGGGGTTGGGACCCTGGAGCTGGTTTTGGGGCCTCCAGTGGTTGGGACCCTGGAGCTGCGGTTGGGGCCTCCAGGGGTTAGCCCCTGGATCTTTGGTTCGGCCGCTCATTGGTTGGGCCCCTGGAGCTGGTGTTGGGGCCCCAAGGGGTTGGGCCCCTGGAGCTGGTGTTGGGGACCCAGGGGTTAGGGCCCTGGAGCTATGGTTCAGGCGCTCAGGGGTTGGGCCCCTGGAGCTATGGTTCGGGCGCTCAGGGGTTGGGCCCCTGGAGCTGGGGTGGAGGGCCCCAGCGGTTGGGCCCCTGGAGCTGGTGTTGGGGCCCCCAGGGATTGGGCCCCTGGAGCTATGTTTCGGGCGCTCTGGGGTTGGGCCCCTGGAGCTGGTGTTGGGACCCAGGTTTTAGGCCCGTGGAGCTATGGTTCAGGCACTCAGGGGTTGGACCCCTGGAGCTATGGTTCGGGCGCTCAGGGGTTGGTTCCCTGGAGCTAGGGTCGAGGGCCCCAGGGGTGGGGCCCCTGGAGCTGCTGTTGGGGCCCCAGGTTTGAGTTCCTGGAGATTGTGTTGGGGTTCGCAGGGGTTGGGCCCCTGGAGCTGTGGTTGGGCCCCCCAGGGTTTAGGCCCCTGGAGCTATGGTTCGGGCGCTCAGGGGTTGGGCCCCTGGAGCTGGTGTTGGGGCCCCAGGGGTTGGGCCCCTGGAGGTGGGGTTGGGGCCCCCGGGGGTTAGGCCCCTATAGCTATGGTTCGGGCGCTCAGGGGTTGGGCCCTGGAGCTGGTGTTGGGGCCCTCAGGGATTAGGCCCCTGGAGCTATGGTTCAGGCGCTAAGGGTTTGGGACCCTGGAGCTGGTGTTGGGGCCCCCAGGGGTTGGGCCCCTGGAGCTGGTGTTGGGGCCCCAGGGATTGGGCCCCTGGAGCTGGTTTTGGGGCCCCCAGGGGTTGGGGCCCTTGGAGCTGGTGTTGGGGCCCCCAGGGGTTAGGCCCCTGGAGCTATGGTTCGGGCGCTCAGGGGTTGGGCCGCTGGAGCTGGTGTTGGGGCCCCTGACCTAATGTCACCCCTTGCTCTCCCATCCCCCACACAGACAGTCCCGACTCCATCACAGTAATGCCCAGAGCATTTCACGCATGGAGCAACAGTAACACTGTGTGGCCATGCAGGGTAATGCCCAGAGCATTTCCTGCATGGAGCAAGAGTGACACCGTGTGGCCACATAGGGTAGTGCACAGAGCATTTCCCCGCATGGAGCTATGGTTCGGGAGCTCTGGGGTTGGGCCCCTGTAGCTGGTGTTGGGACTCCCAGGGGTTGGGCCCCTGGAGCTGGTGTTGGGGCCCCAGGGGTTAAGGTTCGGGCGCTCAGGGGTTGGGCCCTTGGAGCTGGCGTGCGGGCCCCCAGGGAATAGGCCCCTAGAGCTATGGTTTGCTCACTCTGGGGTTCTGCCCCTGGAGCTGGTGTTGGGGCTCCCAGGGGTGGGCTCCTGCAGCTGGTGTTGGGGACCCAGGTTTTAGGCCCTGGAGCTATGGTTCAGGCGCTCAGGGGTTGGGCCCCTGGAGCTATGGTTCGGGCGCTCAGGGGTTGGTTCCCTGGAGCTAGGGTCGGGGCCCCAGGGGTGGGGCCCCTGGAGCTGCTGTTGGGGCCCCAGGTTTTGAGTTCCTGGAGCTGTGTTGGGGTTCGCAGGGGTTGGGCCCCTGGAGCTGTGGTTGGGCCCCCAGGGTTTAGGCCCCTGGAGCTATGGTTCGGGCGCTCAGGGGTTGGGCCCCTGGAGCTGGTGTTGGGGCCCCCAGGGGTTGGGCCCCTGGAGGTGGGGTTGGGGCCCCCGGGGGTTAGGCCCCTATAGCTATGGTTCGGGCGCTCAGGGGTTGGGCCCCTGGAGCTGGTGTTGGGGCCCTCAGGGATTAGGCCCCTGGAGCTATGGTTCAGGCGCTAAGGGTTGGGGACCCTGGAGCTGGTGTTGGGGCCCCCAGGGGTTGGGCCCCTGGAGCTGGTGTTGGGGCCCCAGGGGCTAGGCCCCTGGAGCTATGGTTCGGGCGCTCAGGGATTGGGCCCCTGGAGCTGGTTTTGGGGCCCCCAGGGGTTGGGCCCTTGGAGCTGGTGTTGGGGCCCCAGGGGTTAGGCCCCTGGAGCTATGGTTCGGGCGCTCAGGGGTTGGGCCGCTGGAGCTGGTGTTGGGGCCCCTGACCTAATGTCACCCTTTGCTCTCCCATCCCCCACACAGACAGTCCCGACTCCATCACAGTAATGCCCAGAGCATTTCACGCATGGAGCAACAGTAACACTGTGTGGCCATGCAGGGTAATGCCCAGAGCATTTCCTGCATGGAGCAAGAGTGACACCGTGTGGCCACATAGGGTAGTGCACAGAGCATTTCCCCGCATGGAGCTATGGTTCGGGAGCTCTGGGGTTGGGCCCCTGTAGCTGGTGTTGGGACTCCCAGGGGTTGGGCCCCTGGAGCTGGTGTTGGGGCCCCAGGGGTTAAGGTTCGGGCGCTCAGGGGTTGGGCCCTTGGAGCTGGCGTGCGGGCCCCCAGGGAATAGGCCCCTAGAGCTATGGTTTGCTCACTCTGGGGTTCTGCCCCTGGAGCTGGTGTTGGGGCTCCCAGGGGTTGGGCTCCTGCAGCTGGTGTTGGGGACCCAGGGGTTAGGCCCCTGGAGCTATGGTTCAGGCGCTCAGGGGTTGGGACCCTGGAGCTGGTTTTTGGGCCTCCAGTGGTTGGGACCCTGGAGCTGCGGTTGGGGCCTCCAGGGGTTAGCCCCTGGATCTTTGGTTCGGCCGCTCATTGGTTGGGCCCCTGGAGCTGGTGTTGGGGCCCCAAGGGGTTGGGCCCCTGGAGCTGGTGTTGGGGACCCAGGGGTTAGGGCCCTGGAGCTATGGTTCAGGCGCTCAGGGGTTGGGCCCCTGGAGCTATGGTTCGGGCGCTCAGGGGTTGGGCCCCTGGAGCTGGGGTGGAGGGCCCCAGCGGTTGGGCCCCTGGAGCTGGTGTTGGGGCCCCCAGGGATTGGGCCCCTGGAGCTATGTTTCGGGCGCTCTGGGGTTGGGCCCCTGGAGCTGGTGTTGGGGACCCAGGTTTTAGGCCCGTGGAGCTATGGTTCAGGCACTCAGGGGTTGGACCCCTGGAGCTATGGTTCGGGCGCTCAGGGGTTGGTTCCCTGGAGCTAGGGTCGAGGGCCCCAGGGGTGGGGCCCCTGGAGCTGCTGTTGGGGCCCCCAGGTTTTGAGTTCCTGGAGATTGTGTTGGGGTTCGCAGGGGTTGTCCCCTGGAGCTGTGGTTGGGCCCCCCAGGGTTTAGGCCCCTGGAGCTATGGTTCGGGCGCTCAGGGGTTGGGCCCCTGGAGCTGGTGTTGGGGCCCCCAGGGGTTGGGCCCTGGAGGTGGGGTTGGGGCCCCCGGGGGTTAGGCCCCTATAGCTATGGTTCGGGCGCTCAGGGGTTGGGCCCCTGGAGCTGGTGTTGGGGCCCTCAGGGTTTAGGCCCCTGGAGCTATGGTTCAGGCGCTCAGGGGTTTGGACCCTGGAGCTGGTGTTGGGGCCCCAGGGGTTGGGCCCCTGGAGCTGGTGTTGGGGCCCCAGGGGCTAGGCCCCTGGAGCTATGGTTCGGGCGCTCAGGGTTTGGGCCCATGGAGCTGGTGTTGGGGCCCCCAGGGGTTGGGCCCCTGGAGCTGGTGTTGGGCCCCCAGGGGTTAGGCCCCTGGAGCTATGGTTCGGGCGCTCAGGGGTTGGGCCCCTGGAGCTGGTGTTGGGGCCCCCAGGGGTTGGGCCCCTGGAGCTGGGGTTGGGGCCCCCGGGGTTAGGCCCCTATAGCTATGGTTCGGGGCGCTCAGGGGTTGGGCCCCTGGAGCTGGTGTTGGGGCCCCAGGGATTAGGCCCCTGGAGCTATGGTTCGGGCGCTCAGGGTTTGGGCCCTGGAGCTGGTGTTGGGGCCCCAGGGGTTGGGCCCTTGGAGCTGGTGTTGGGGCCCCCAGGGGTTAGGCCCCTGGAGCTATGGTTCGGGCGCTCAGGGGTTGGGCCCTGGAGCTGGTGTTGGGGCCCCTGACCTAATGTCACCCCTTGCTCTCCCATCCCCCACACAGACAGTCCCGACTCCATCACAGTAATGCCCAGAGCATTTCACGCATGGAGCAACAGTAACACTGTGTGGCCATGCAGGGTAATGCCCAGAGCATTTCCTGCATGGAGCAAGAGTGACACCGTGTGGCCACATAGGGTAGTGCACAGAGCATTTCCCCGCATGGAGCTATGGTTCGGGAGCTCTGGGGTTGGGCCCCTGTAGCTGGTGTTGGGACTCCCAGGGGTTGGGCCCCTGGAGCTGGTGTTGGGGCCCCAGGGGTTAAGGTTCGGGCGCTCAGGGGTTGGGCCCTTGGAGCTGGCGTGCGGGCCCCCAGGGAATAGGCCCCTAGAGCTATGGTTTGCTCACTCTGGGGTTCTGCCCCTGGAGCTGGTGTTGGGGCTCCCAGGGGTTGGGCTCCTGCAGCTGGTGTTGGGGACCCAGGGGTTAGGCCTCTGGAGCTATGGTTCAGGCGCTCAGGGTTGGGACCCTGGAGCTGGTTTTGGGGCCTCCAGTGGTTGGGACCCTGGAGCTGCGGTTGGGGCCTCCAGGGGTTAGCCCCTGGATCTTTGGTTCGGCCGCTCATTGGTTGGGCCCCTGGAGCTGGTGTTGGGGCCCCAAGGGTTGGGCCCCTGGAGCTGGTGTTGGGGACCCAGGGGTTAGGGCCCTGGAGCTATGGTTCAGGCGCTCAGGGGTTGGGCCCCTGGAGCTATGGTTCGGGCGCTCAGGGGTTGGGCCCCTGGAGCTGGGGTGGAGGGCCCCAGCGGTTGGGCCCCTGGAGCTGGTGTTGGGGCCCCCAGGGATTGGGCCCCTGGAGCTATGTTTCGGGGCGCTCTGGGGTTGGGCCCCTGGAGCTGGTGTTGGGGACCCAGGTTTTAGGCCCGTGGAGCTATGGTTCAGGCACTCAGGGGTTGGACCCCTGGAGCTATGGTTCGGGGCTCAGGGGTTGGTTCCCTGGAGCTAGGGTCGAGGGCCCCAGGGGTGGGGCCCCTGGAGCTGCTGTTGGGGCCCCCAGGTTTTGAGTTCCTGGAGATTGTGTTGGGGTTCGCAGGGGTTGGGCCCCTGGAGCTGTGGTTGGGCCCCCAGGGTTTAGGCCCCTGGAGCTATGGTTCGGGCGCTCAGGGGTTGGGCCCCTGGAGCTGGTGTTGGGGCCCCCAGGGGTTGGGCCCCTGGAGGTGGGTTGGGGCCCCCGGGGTTAGGCCCCTATAGCTATGGTTCGGGCGCTCAGGGGTTGGGCCCCTGGAGCTGGTGTTGGGGACCCAGGTTTTAGGCCCCGTGGAGCTATGGTTCAGGCACTCAGGGGTTGGACCCCTGGAGCTATGGTTCGGGCGCTCAGGGGTTGGTTCCCTGGAGCTAGGGTCGAGGGCCCCAGGGGTGGGGCCCTGGAGCTGCTGTTGGGGCCCCCAGGTTTTGAGTTCCTGGAGATTGTGTTGGGGTTCGCAGGGGTTGGGCCCCTGGAGCTGTGGTTGGGCCCCCCAGGGTTTAGGCCCCTGGAGCTATGGTTCGGGCGCTCAGGGGTTGGGCCCCTGGAGCTGGTGTTGGGGCCCCAGGGGTTGGGCCCCTGGAGGTGGGGTTGGGGCCCCCGGGGGTTAGGCCCCTATAGCTATGGTTCGGGCGCTCAGGGGTGGGCCCCTGGAGCTGGTGTTGGGGCCCTCAGGGATTAGGCCCCTGGAGCTATGGTTCAGGCGCTAAGGGTTTGGGACCCTGGAGCTGGTGTTGGGGCCCCCAGGGGTTGGGCCCCTGGAGCTGGTGTTGGGGCCCCAGGGGCTAGGCCCCTGTAGCTATGGTTCGGGCGCTCAGGGATTGGGCCCCTGGAGCTGGTTTTGGGGCCCCCAGGGGTTGGGCCCTTGGAGCTGGTGTTGGGGCCCCCAGGGGTTAGGCCCCTGGAGCTATGGTTCGGGCGCTCAGGGGTTGGGCCGCTGGAGCTGGTGTTGGGGCCCCTGACCTAATGTCACCCCTTGCTCTCCCATCCCCCACACAGACAGTCCCGACTCCATCACAGTAATGCCCAGAGCATTTCACGCATGGAGCAACAGTAACACTGTGTGGCCATGCAGGGTAATGCCCAGAGCATTTCCTGCATGGAGCAAGAGTGACACCGTGTGGCCACATAGGGTAGTGCACAGAGCATTTCCCCGCATGGAGCTATGGTTCGGGAGCTCTGGGGTTGGGCCCCTGTAGCTGGTGTTGGGACTCCCAGGGGTTGGGCCCCTGGAGCTGGTGTTGGGGCCCCAGGGGTTAAGGTTCGGGCGCTCAGGGGTTGGGCCCTTGGAGCTGGCGTGCGGGCCCCCAGGGAATAGGCCCCTAGAGCTATGGTTTGCTCACTCTGGGGTTCTGCCCCTGGAGCTGGTGTTGGGGCTCCCAGGGGTTGGGCTCCTGCAGCTGGTGTTGGGGACCCAGGGGTTAGGCCCCTGGAGCTATGGTTCAGGCGCTCAGGGTTTGGGACCCTGGAGCTGGTTTTGGGGCCTCCAGTGGTTGGGACCCTGGAGCTGCGGTTGGGGCCTCCAGGGGTTAGCCCCTGGATCTTTGGTTCGGCCGCTCATTGGTTGGGCCCCTGGAGCTGGTGTTGGGGCCCCAAGGGTTTGGGCCCCTGGAGCTGGTGTTGGGGACCCAGGGGTTAGGGCCCTGGAGCTATGGTTCAGGCGCTCAGGGGTTGGGCCCCTGGAGCTATGGTTCGGGCGCTCAGGGGTTGGGCCCCTGGAGCTGGGGTGGAGGGCCCCAGCGGTTGGGCCCCTGGAGCTGGTGTTGGGGCCCCCAGGGATTGGGCCCCTGGAGCTATGTTTCGGGCGCTCTGGGGTTGGGCCCCTGGAGCTGGTGTTGGGGACCCAGGTTTTAGGCCCGTGGAGCTATGGTTCAGGCACTCAGGGGTTGGACCCCTGGAGCTATGGTTCGGGCGCTCAGGGGTTGGTTCCCTGGAGCTAGGGTCGAGGGCCCCAGGGGTGGGGCCCCTGGAGCTGCTGTTGGGGCCCCCAGGTTTTGAGTTCCTGGAGATTGTGTTGGGGTTCGCAGGGGTTGGGCCCCTGGAGCTGTGGTTGGGCCCCCCAGGGTTTAGGCCCCTGGAGCTATGGTTCGGGCGCTCAGGGGTTGGGCCCCTGGAGCTGGTGTTGGGGCCCCCAGGGGTTGGGCCCCTGGAGGTGGGGTTGGGGCCCCCGGGGGTTAGGCCCCTATAGCTATGGTTCGGGCGCTCAGGGGTTGGGCCCCTGGAGCTGGTGTTGGGGCCCTCAGGGATTAGGCCCCTGGAGCTATGGTTCAGGCGCTAAGGGTTTGGGACCCTGGAGCTGGTGTTGGGGCCCCAGGGGTTGGGCCCCTGGAGCGGGTGTTGGGGCCCCAGGGGCTAGGCCCCTGTAGCTATGGTTCGGGCGCTCAGGGATTGGGCCCCTGGAGCTGGTTTTGGGGCCCCCAGGGGTTGGGCCCTTGGAGCTGGTGTTGGGGCCCCCAGGGGTTAGGCCCCTGGAGCTATGGTTCGGGCGCTCAGGGGTTGGGCCGCTGGAGCTGGTGTTGGGGCCCCTGACCTAATGTCACCCCTTGCTCTCCCATCCCCCACACAGACAGTCCCGACTCCATCACAGTAATGCCCAGAGCATTTCACGCATGGAGCAACAGTAACACTGTGTGGCCATGCAGGGTAATGCCCAGAGCATTTCCTGCATGGAGCAAGAGTGACACCGTGTGGCCACATAGGGTAGTGCACAGAGCATTTCCCCGCATGGAGCTATGGTTCGGGAGCTCTGGGGTTGGGCCCCTGTAGCTGGTGTTGGGACTCCCAGGGGTTGGGCCCCTGGAGCTGGTGTTGGGGCCCCAGGGGTTAGGTTCGGGCGCTCAGGGGTTGGGCCCTTGGAGCTGGCGTGCGGGCCCCCAGGGAATAGGCCCCTAGAGCTATGGTTGCTCACTCTGGGGTTCTGCCCCTGGAGCTGGTGTTGGGGCTCCCAGGGGTTGGGCTCCTGCAGCTGGTGTTGGGGACCCAGGGGTTAGGCCCCTGGAGCTATGGTTCAGGCGCTCAGGGTTGGGACCCTGGAGCTGGTTTTGGGGCCTCAGGGTTGGGACCCTGGAGCTGCGGTTGGGGCCTCCAGGGGTTAGCCCCTGGATCTTTGGTTCGGCCGCTCATTGGTTGGGCCCCTGGAGCTGGTGTTGGGGCCCCAAGGGGTTGGGCCCTGGAGCTGGTGTTGGGGACCCAGGGGTTAGGGCCCTGGAGCTATGGTTCAGGCGCTCAGGGGTTGGGCCCCTGGAGCTATGGTTCGGGCGCTCAGGGGTTGGGCCCCTGGAGCTGGGGTGGAGGGCCCCAGCGGTTGGGCCCCTGGAGCTGGTGTTGGGCCCCCAGGGATTGGGCCCCTGGAGCTATGTTTCGGGCGCTCTGGGGTTGGGCCCCTGGAGCTGGTGTTGGGGACCCAGGTTTTAGGCCCGTGGAGCTATGGTTCAGGCACTCAGGGGTTGGACCCCTGGAGCTATGGTTCGGGCGCTCAGGGGTTGGTTCCCTGGAGCTAGGGTCGAGGGCCCCAGGGGTGGGCCCCTGGAGCTGCTGTTGGGGCCCCCAGGTTTTGAGTTCCTGGAGATTGTGTTGGGGTTCGCAGGGGTTGGGCCCCTGGAGCTGTGGTTGGGCCCCCAGGGTTTAGGCCCCTGGAGCTATGGTTCGGGCGCTCAGGGGTTGGGCCCCTGGAGCTGGTGTTGGGGCCCCCAGGGGTTGGGCCCCTGGAGGTGGGTTGGGGCCCCCGGGGGTTAGGCCCCTATAGCTATGGTTCGGGCGCTCAGGGGTTGGGCCCTGCAGCTGGTGTTGGGGACCCAGGTTTTAGGCCCCTGGAGCTATGGTTCAGGCGCTCAGGGGTTGGGACCCTGGAGCTATGGTTCGGGCGCTCAGGGGTTGGTTCCCTGGAGCTAGGGTTGAGGGCCCCAGGGGTGGGGCCCCTGGAGCTGCTGTTGGGGCCCCCAGGTTTTGAGTTCCTGGAGATTGTGTTGGGGTTCGCAGGGGTTGGGCCCCTGGAGCTGTGGTTGGGCCCCCCAGGGTTTAGGCCCCTGGAGCTATGGTTCGGGCGCTCAGGGGTTGGGCCCCTGGAGCTGGTGTTGGGGCCCCAGGGGTTGGGCCCCTGGAGGTGGGGTTGGGGCCCCCGGGGTTGGCCCTATAGCTATGGTTCGGGCGCTCAGGGGTTGGGCCCCTGGAGCTGGTGTTGGGGCCCTCAGGGATTAGGCCCCTGGAGCTATGGTTCAGGCGCTAAGGGTTTGGGACCCTGGAGCTGGTGTTGGGGCCCCCAGGGGTTGGGCCCCTGGAGCTGGTGTTGGGGCCCCAGGGGTAGGCCCCTGTAGCTATGGTTCGGGCGCTCAGGGATTGGGCCCCTGGAGCTGGTTTTGGGGCCCCCAGGGTTGGGCCCTTGGAGCTGGTGTTGGGGCCCCCAGGGGTTAGGCCCCTGGAGCTATGGTTCGGGCGCTCAGGGGTTGGGCCGCTGGAGCTGGTGTTGGGGCCCCTGACCTAATGTCACCCCTTGCTCTCCCATCCCCCACACAGACAGTCCCGACTCCATCACAGTAATGCCCAGAGCATTTCACGCATGGAGCAACAGTAACACTGTGTGGCCATGCAGGGTAATGCCCAGAGCATTTCCTGCATGGAGCAAGAGTGACACCGTGTGGCCACATAGGGTAGTGCACAGAGCATTTCCCCGCATGGAGCTATGGTTCGGGAGCTCTGGGGTTGGGCCCCTGTAGCTGGTGTTGGGACTCCCAGGGGTTGGGCCCCTGGAGCTGGTGTTGGGGCCCCAGGGGTTAAGGTTCGGGCGCTCAGGGGTTGGGCCCTTGGAGCTGGCGTGCGGGCCCCCAGGGAATAGGCCCCTAGAGCTATGGTTTGCTCACTCTGGGGTTCTGCCCCTGGAGCTGGTGTTGGGGCTCCCAGGGGTTGGGCTCCTGCAGCTGGTGTTGGGGACCCAGGGGTTAGGCCCCTGGAGCTATGGTTCAGGCGCTCAGGGGTTGGGACCCTGGAGCTGGTTTTGGGGCCTCCAGTGGTTGGGACCCTGGAGCTGCGGTTGGGGCCTCCAGGGGTTAGCCCCTGGATCTTTGGTTCGGCCGCTCATTGGTTGGGCCCCTGGAGCTGGTGTTGGGGCCCCAAGGGGTTGGGCCCCTGGAGCTGGTGTTGGGGCCCAGGGGTTAGGGCCCTGGAGCTATGGTTCAGGCGCTCAGGGGTTGGGCCCCTGGAGCTATGGTTCGGGCGCTCAGGGGTTGGGCCCCTGGAGCTGGGGTGGAGGGCCCCAGCGGTTGGGCCCCTGGAGCTGGTGTTGGGGCCCCCAGGGATTGGGCCCCTGGAGCTATGTTTCGGGCGCTCTGGGGTTGGGCCCCTGGAGCTGGTGTTGGGGACCCAGGTTTTAGGCCCGTGGAGCTATGGTTCAGGCACTCAGGGGTTGGACCCCTGGAGCTATGGTTCGGGCGCTCAGGGGTTGGTTCCCTGGAGCTAGGGTCGAGGGCCCCAGGGGTGGGGCCCCTGGAGCTGCTGTTGGGGCCCCCAGGTTTTGAGTTCCTGGAGATTGTGTTGGGGTTCGCAGGGGTTGGGCCCCTGGAGCTGTGGTTGGGCCCCCCAGGGTTTAGGCCCCTGGAGCTATGGTTCGGGCGCTCAGGGGTTGGGCCCCTGGAGCTGGTGTTGGGGCCCCCAGGGGTTGGGCCCCTGGAGGTGGGGTTGGGGCCCCCGGGGGTTAGGCCCCTATAGCTATGGTTCGGGCGCTCAGGGGTTGGGCCCCTGGAGCTGGTGTTGGGGCCCTCAGGGATTAGGCCCTGGAGCTATGGTTCAGGCGCTAAGGGTTTGGGACCCTGGAGCTGGTGTTGGGGCCCCCAGGGGTTGGGCCCCTGGAGCTGGTGTTGGGGCCCCAGGGGCTAGGCCCCTGTAGCTATGGTTCGGGCGCTCAGGGATTGGGCCCCTGGAGCTGGTTTTGGGGCCCCCAGGGGTTGGGCCCTTGGAGCTGGTGTTGGGGCCCCCAGGGGTTAGGCCCCTGGAGCTATGGTTCGGGCGCTCAGGGGTTGGGCCGCTGGAGCTGGTGTTGGGGCCCCTGACCTAATGTCACCCCTTGCTCTCCCATCCCCCACACAGACAGTCCCGACTCCATCACAGTAATGCCCAGAGCATTTCACGCATGGAGCAACAGTAACACTGTGTGGCCATGCAGGGTAATGCCCAGAGCATTTCCTGCATGGAGCAAGAGTGACACCGTGTGGCCACATAGGGTAGTGCACAGAGCATTTCCCCGCATGGAGCTATGGTTCGGGAGCTCTGGGGTTGGGCCCCTGTAGCTGGTGTTGGGACTCCCAGGGGTTGGGCCCCTGGAGCTGGTGTTGGGGCCCCAGGGGTTAAGGTTCGGGCGCTCAGGGGTTGGGCCCTTGGAGCTGGCGTGCGGGCCCCCAGGGAATAGGCCCCTAGAGCTATGGTTTGCTCACTCTGGGGTTCTGCCCCTGGAGCTGGTGTTGGGGCTCCCAGGGGTTGGGCTCCTGCAGCTGGTGTTGGGGACCCAGGGGTTAGGCCCCTGGAGCTATGGTTCAGGCGCTCAGGGGTTGGGACCCTGGAGCTGGTTTTGGGGCCTCCAGTGGTTGGGACCCTGGAGCTGCGGTTGGGGCCTCCAGGGGTTAGCCCCTGGATCTTTGGTTCGGCCGCTCATTGGTTGGGCCCCTGGAGCTGGTGTTGGGGCCCCAAGGGGTTGGGCCCCTGGAGCTGGTGTTGGGGACCCAGGGGTTAGGGCCCTGGAGCTATGGTTCAGGCGCTCAGGGGTTGGGCCCCTGGAGCTATGGTTCGGGCGCTCAGGGGTTGGGCCCCTGGAGCTGGGGTGGAGGGCCCCAGCGGTTGGGCCCCTGGAGCTGGTGTTGGGGCCCCCAGGGATTGGGCCCCTGGAGCTATGTTTCGGGCGCTCTGGGGTTGGGCCCCTGGAGCTGGTGTTGGGGACCCAGGTTTTAGGCCCGTGGAGCTATGGTTCAGGCACTCAGGGGTTGGACCCCTGGAGCTATGGTTCGGGCGCTCAGGGGTTGGTTCCCTGGAGCTAGGTCGAGGGCCCCAGGGGTGGGGCCCCTGGAGCTGCTGTTGGGGCCCCCAGGTTTTGAGTTCCTGGAGATTGTGTTGGGGTTCGCAGGGGTTGGGCCCCTGGAGCTGTGGTTGGGCCCCCAGGGGTTAGGCCCCTGGAGCTATGGTTCGGGCGCTCAGGGGTTGGGCCCCTGGAGCTGGTGTTGGGCCCCCAGGGGTTGGGCCCTGGAGGTGGGGTTGGGGCCCCCGGGGTTAGGCCCCTATAGCTATGGTTCGGGCGCTCAGGGGTTGGGCCCCTGGAGCTGGTGTTGGGGCCCCAGGGTTTAGGCCCCTGGAGCTATGGTTCAGGCGCTAAGGGTTGGACCCTGGAGCTGGTGTTGGGGCGCTCAGGGGTTGGGCCCTGGAGCTGGGTTGGGGCCCCAGGGGTGGGCCCCTGTAGCTATGTTGGGGCCCCCAGGGTTTGGGCCCCTGGAGCTGGTGTTGGGGCCCCCAGGGGTTGGGCCCCTGGAGCTGGTGGTTGGGGCCCCCAGGGTTTAGGCCCCTGGAGCTATGGTTCGGGCGCTCAGGGGTTGGGCCCCTGGAGCTGGTGTTGGGCCCCAGGGGTTGGGCCCCTGGAGCTGGGTTTGGGCCCCAGGGGTTAGGCCCCCCTCATAGTAGGCCCGGGAGCATTGGCGCTCAGGGTTAGGCCCCTGGAGCTGGTTTGGGGCACAGGGGTTAGGGCCCTGGAGCTATGGTTCGGGCGCTCAGGGGTTGGGACCCTGGAGCTGGTGTTGGGGCCCCCAGGGGTTGGGCCCCTGGAGCTGTGGTTGGGGCCCCCAGGGGTTGGGCCCTTGGAGCTGGCGTGCGGGCCCCCAGGGAATAGGCCCCTAGAGCTATGGTTTGCTCACTCTGGGGTTCTGCCCCTGGAGCTGGTGTTGGGGCCCCATGGGTTGGGCTCCTGCAGCTGGTGTTGGGGACCCAGGGGTTAGGCCCCTGGAGCTATGGTTCAGGCGCTCAGGGTTGGGACCCTGGAGCTGGTTTGGGCCTCCAGTGGTTGGACCCTGGAGCTGCGGTTGGGGCCTCCAGGGTTAGCCCCTGGATCTTTGGTTCGGCCGCTCATTGGTTGGGCCCCTGGAGCTGGTGTTGGGGCCCAAGGGTTGGGCCCCTGGAGCTGGTGTTGGGGACCCAGGGGTTAGGGCCCTGGAGCTATGGTTCAGGCGCTCAGGGTTGGGCCCCTGGAGCTATGTGTTCGGGCCGCTCAGGGGTTGGGCCCCTGGAGCTGGGGTTGAGGGCCCCAGCGTTGGGCCCTGGAGCTGGGTTGGGGCCCCCAGGGTTGGGCCCCTGGAGCTTTGGTTGGGGCCCCAAGGGTTGGGCCCCTGGAGCTGGTGTTGGGGACCCAGGGGTTGGGCCCCTGGAGCTGGTGTTGGGGCGCCCAGGGGTTGGGCCCCTGGAGCTATGGTTCGGGCGCTCAGGGTTGGGCCCCTGGAGCTGGGGTGGAGGCCCCAGCGGTTGGCCCCTGGAGCTGGTGTTGGGGCCCCAGGGATTGGGCCCCTGGAGCTATGTTTCGGGCGCTCTGGGGTTGGGCCCCTGGAGCTGGTGTTTGGGGACCCAGGTTTTAGGCCCGTGGAGCTATGGTTCAGGCACTCAGGGGTTGGACCCTGGAGCTATGGTTCGGGCGCTCAGGGTTGGTTCCCTGGAGCTAGGGTCGAGGGCCCCAGGGGTGGGGCCCCTGGAGCTGCTGTTGGGGCCCCCAGGTTTTGAGTTCCTGGAGATTGTGTTGGGGTTCGCAGGGGTTGGGCCCCTGGAGCTGTGGTTGGGCCCCCCAGGGTTTAGGCCCCTGGAGCTATGGTTCGGGCGCTCAGGGGTTGGGCCCCTGGAGCTATGGTTCGGGGCCCCCAGGGTTGGGCCCCTGGAGGTGGGGTTGGGGCCCCCGGGGGTTAGGCCCCTATAGCTATGGTTCGGGCGCTCAGGGGTTGGGCCCCTGGAGCTGGTGT
The DNA here is from genome assembly GCF_025201925.1 of Gopherus flavomarginatus. Classification (NCBI taxonomy): domain Eukaryota; kingdom Metazoa; phylum Chordata; order Testudines; family Testudinidae; genus Gopherus; species Gopherus flavomarginatus. Next base: position 15,161 of record NW_026114628.1, on the reverse strand, counting down.
TGGGCCCTCAGGGATTAGGCCCCTGGAGCTATGGTTCAGGCGCTAAGGTTTGGGACCCTGGAGCTGGTGTTGGGGCCCCCAGGGTTGGGCCCCTGGAGCTGGTGTTGGGGCCCCAGGGGCTAGGCCCCTGTAGCTATGGTTCGGGCGCTCAGGGATTGGGCCCCTGGAGCTGGTTTTGGGGCCCCCAGGGGTTGGGCCCTTGGAGCTGGTGTTGGGGCCCCCAGGGTTAGGCCCCTGGAGCTATGGTTCGGGCGCTCAGGGGTTGGGCCGCTGGAGCTGGTGTTGGGGCCCCTGACCTAATGTCACCCCTTGCTCTCCCATCCCCCACACAGACAGTCCCGACTCCATCACAGTAATGCCCAGAGCATTTCACGCATGGAGCAACAGTAACACTGTGTGGCCATGCAGGGTAATGCCCAGAGCATTTCCTGCATGGAGCAAGAGTGACACCGTGTGGCCACATAGGGTAGTGCACAGAGCATTTCCCCGCATGGAGCTATGGTTCGGGAGCTCTGGGGTTGGGCCCCTGTAGCTGGTGTTGGGACTCCCAGGGGTTGGGCCCCTGGAGCTGGTGTTGGGGCCCCAGGGGTTAAGGTTCGGGCGCTCAGGGGTTGGGCCCTTGGAGCTGGCGTGCGGGCCCCCAGGGAATAGGCCCCTAGAGCTATGGTTTGCTCACTCTGGGGTTCTGCCCCTGGAGCTGGTGTTGGGGCTCCCAGGGGTTGGGCTCCTGCAGCTGGTGTTGGGGACCCAGGGGTTAGGCCCCTGGAGCTATGGTTCAGGCGCTCAGGGTTTGGGACCCTGGAGCTGGTTTTGGGGCCTCCAGTGGTTGGGACCCTGGAGCTGCGGTTGGGGCCTCCAGGGGTTAGCCCCTGGATCTTTGGTTCGGCCGCTCATTGGTTGGGCCCCTGGAGCTGGTGTTGGGGCCCCAAGGGGTTGGGCCCCTGGAGCTGGTGTTGGGGACCCAGGGTTAGGGCCCTGGAGCTATGGTTCAGGCGCTCAGGGGTTGGGCCCCTGGAGCTATGGTTCGGGCGCTCAGGGGTTGGGCCCCTGGAGCTGGGGTGGTGGGCCCCAGCGGTTGGGCCCCTGGAGCTGGTGTTGGGGCCCCCAGGGATTGGGCCCCTGGAGCTATGTTTCGGGCGCTCTGGGGTTGGGCCCCTGGAGCTGGTGTTTGGGACCCAGGTTTTAGGCCCGTGGAGCTATGGTTCAGGCACTCAGGGGTTGGACCCCTGGAGCTATGGTTCGGGCGCTCAGGGGTTGGTTCCCTGGAGCTAGGGTCGAGGGCCCCAGGGTGGGGCCCCTGGAGCTGCTGTTGGTGCCCCCAGGTTTTGAGTTCCTGGAGATTGTGTTGGGGTTCGCAGGGTTTGGGCCCCTGGAGCTGGTTTTGGGGCCCCCAGGGTTTAGGCCCCTGGAGCTATGGTTCGGGCGCTCAGGGTTTGGGCCCCTGGAGCTGGTGTTGGGGCCCCCAGGGGTTGGGCCCCTGGAGGTGGGGTTGGGCCCCCGGGGGTTAGCCCCTATAGCTATGGTTCGGGCGCTCAGGGGTTGGGCCCCTGGAGCTGGTGTTGGGGCCCTCAGGGATTAGGCCCCTGGAGCTATGGTTCAGGCGCTAAGGGTTTGGGACCCTGGAGCTGGTGTTGGGGCCCCCAGGGGTTGGGCCCCTGGAGCTGGTGTTGGGGCCCCAGGGGCTAGGCCCCTGTAGCTATGGTTCGGGCGCTCAGGGATTGGGCCCCTGGAGCTGGTTTTGGGGCCCCCAGGGGTTGGGCCCTTGGAGCTGGTGTTGGGGCCCCCAGGGGTTAGGCCCCTGGAGCTATGGTTCGGGCGCTCAGGGGTTGGGCCGCTGGAGCTGGTGTTGGGGCCCCTGACCTAATGTCACCCCTTGCTCTCCCATCCCCCACACAGACAGTCCCGACTCCATCACAGTAATGCCCAGAGCATTTCACGCATGGAGCAACAGTAACACTGTGTGGCCATGCAGGGTTGCCCAGAGCATTTCCTGCCCCCGCTGGAGCTATGGTTCCGGAGCTCTGGGGTTGGGGGCCCTGTAGCTGGTGTTGGGACTCCCAGGGGTTGGGCCCCTGGAGCTGGTGTTGGGGCCCCAGGGGTTAGGTTCGGGCGCTCAGGGGTTGGGCCCTTGGAGCTGGCGTGCGGGCCCCAGGGAATAGGCCCCTAGAGCTATGGTTTGCTCACTCTGGGTTCTGCCCCTGGAGCTGGTGTTGGGGCTCCCAGGGTTGGGCTCCTGCAGCTGGTGTTGGGGACCCAGGGGTTAGGCCCCTGGAGCTATGGTTCAGGCGCTCAGGGTTGGGACCCTGGAGCTGGTTTTGGGGCCTCCAGTGGTTGGGACCCTGGAGCTGCGGTTGGGGCCTCCAGGGGTTAGCCCCTGGATCTTTGGTTCGGCCGCTCAGTGGTTGGGCCCCTGGAGCTGGTGTTGGGGCCCCAAGGGGTTGGGCCCCTGGAGCTGGTGTTGGGGACCCAGGGGTTAGGGCCCTGGAGCTATGGTTCAGGCGCTCAGGGGTTGGGCCCCTGGAGCTATGGTTCGGGCGCTCAGGGTTGGGCCCCTGGAGCTGGGGTGGAGGGCCCCAGCGGTTGGGCCCCTGGAGCTGGTGTTGGGGCCCCCAGGGATTGGGCCCCTGGAGCTATGTTTCGGGCGCTCTGGGGTTGGCCCCTGGAGCTGGTGTTGGGGACCCAGGTTTTAGGCCCGTGGAGCTATGGTTCAGGCACTCAGGGGTTGGACCCCTGGAGCTATGGTTCGGGGCGCTCAGGGGTTGGTTCCCCTGGAGCTAGGGTCGAGGCCCCAGGGGTGGGGCCCCTGGAGCTGCTGTTGGGGCCCCCAGGTTTTGAGTTCCTGGAGATTGTGTTGGGGTTCGCAGGGGTTGGGCCCCTGGAGCTGTGGTTGGGCCCCCCAGGGTTTGGCCCCTGGAGCTATGGTTCGGGCGCTCAGGGGTTGGGCCCCTGGAGCTGGTGTTGGGCCCCCAGGGGTTGGGCCCCTGGAGGTGGGGTTGGGGCCCCCGGGGGTTAGGCCCCTATAGCTATGGTTTCGGGCGCTCAGGGGTTGGGCCCCTGGAGCTGGTGTTGGGGCCCTCAGGGATTAGGCCCTGGAGCTATGGTTCAGGCGCTAAGGGTTTGGGCCCCTGGAGCTGGTGTTGGGGCCCCCAGGGGTTGGGCCCCTGGAGCTTTTTTTGGGGCCCCAGGGGCTAGGCCCCTGTAGCTATGGTTCGGGCGCTCAGGGATTGGGCCCCTGGAGCTGGTTTTGGGGCCCCCAGGGGTTGGGCCCTTGGAGCTGGTGTTGGGGCCCCCAGGGGTTAGGCCCCTGGAGCTATGGTTCGGGCGCTCAGGGGTTGGGCCGCTGGAGCTGGTGTTGGGGCCCCTGACCTAATGTCACCCCTTGCTCTCCCATCCCCCACACAGACAGTCCCGACTCCATCACAGTAATGCCCAGAGCATTTCACGCATGGAGCAACAGTAACACTGTGTGGCCATGCAGGGTAATGCCCAGAGCATTTCCTGCATGGAGCAGAGTGACACCGTGTGGCCACATAGGGTAGTGCACAGAGCATTTCCCCGCATGGAGCTATGGTTCGGGAGCTCTGGGGTTGGGCCCCTGTAGCTGGTGTTGGGACTCCCAGGGGTTGGGCCCCTGGAGCTGGTGTTGGGGCCCCAGGGGTTAAGGTTCGGGCGCTCAGGGGTTGGGCCCTTGGAGCTGGCGTGCGGGCCCCCAGGGAATAGGCCCCTAGAGCTATGGTTTGCTCACTCTGGGGTTCTGCCCCTGGAGCTGGTGTTGGGGCTCCCAGGGTTGGGCTCCTGCAGCTGGTGTTGGGGACCCAGGGGTTAGGCCCCTGGAGCTATGGTTCAGGCGCTCAGGGTTGGGACCCTGGAGCTGGTTTTGGGGCCTCCAGTGGTTGGGACCCTGGAGCTGCGGTTGGGGCCTCCAGGGGTTAGCCCCTGGATCTTTGGTTCGGCCGCTCATTGGTTGGGCCCCTGGAGCTGGTGTTGGGGCCCCAAGGGGTTGGGCCCCTGGAGCTGGTGTTGGGACCCAGGGTTAGGGCCCTGGAGCTATGGTTCAGGCGCTCAGGGTTGGGCCCCTGGAGCTATGGTTCGGGCGCTCAGGGGTTGGGCCCCTGGAGCTGGGGTGGAGGGCCCCAGCGGTTGGGCCCCTGGAGCTGGTGTTGGGGCCCCCAGGGATTGGGCCCCTGGAGCTATGTTTCGGGCGCTCTGGGGTTGGGCCCCTGGAGCTGGTGTTGGGGACCCAGGTTTTAGGCCCGTGGAGCTATGGTTCAGGCACTCAGGGGTTGGACCCCTGGAGCTATGGTTCGGGCGCTCAGGGGTTGGTTCCCCTGGAGCTAGGGTCGAGGGCCCAGGGGTGGGGCCCCTGGAGCTGCTGTTGGGGCCCCCAGGTTTTGAGTTCCTGGAGATTGTGTTGGGGTTCGCAGGGGTTGGGCCCCTGGAGCTGTGGTTGGGCCCCCAGGGTTTAGGCCCCTGGAGCTATGGTTCGGGCGCTCAGGGGTTGGGCCCCTGGAGCTGGTGTTGGGGCCCCCAGGGGTTGGGCCCCTGGAGGTGGGGTTGGGGCCCCCGGGGGTTAGGCCCCTATAGCTATGGTTCGGGCGCTCAGGGGTTGGGCCCCTGGAGCTGGGGGTGGGGCCCTCAGGGGTTGGGCCCCTGGAGCTATGGTTCAGGCGCTAAGGGGTTGGGACCCTGGAGCTGGTGTTGGGCCCCCAGGGGTTGGGCCCCTGGAGCTGGTTTTGGGCCCCCAGGATTGGGCCCCTGTAGCTGGTTTTGGGGCCCCCAGGGTTGGGCCCTTGGAGCTGGTGTTGGGGCCCCCAGGGGTAGGCCCCTGGAGCTATGGTTCGGGCGCTCAGGGGTTGGGCCGCTGGAGCTGGTGTTGGGGCCCCTGACCTAATGTCACCCCTTGCTCTCCCATCCCCCACACAGACAGTCCCGACTCCATCACAGTAATGCCCAGAGCATTTCACGCATGGAGCAACAGTAACACTGTGTGGCCATGCAGGGTAATGCCCAGAGCATTTCCTGCATGGAGCAAGAGTGACACCGTGTGGCCACATAGGGTAGTGCACAGAGCATTTCCCCGCATGGAGCTATGGTTCGGGAGCTCTGGGGTTGGGCCCCTGTAGCTGGTGTTGGGACTCCCAGGGTTTGGGCCCCTGGAGCTGGTGTTGGGGCCCCAGGGGTTAAGGTTCGGGGCGCTCAGGGTTGGGCCCTTGGAGCTGGCGTGCGGGCCCCCAGGGAATAGGCCCCTAGAGCTATGGTTTGCTCACTCTGGGGTTCTGCCCCTGGAGCTGGTGTTGGGCTCCCAGGGGTTGGCTCCTGCAGCTGGTGTTGGGGACCCAGGTTTTAGGCCCGTGGAGCTATGGTTCAGGCCTCAGGGTTTGGACCCCTGGAGCTTGGTTCGGGCGCTCAGGGGTTGGTGCCCTGGAGCTAGGGTCGAGGGCCCCAGGGGTGGGGCCCCTGGAGCTGCTGTTGGGCCCCCAGGTTTTGAGTTCCTGGAGATTGTGTTGGGGTTCGCAGGGGTTGGGCCCCTGGAGCTGTGTTGGGCCCCCAGGGTTTAGGCCCCTGGAGCTATGGTTCGGGCGCTCAGGGGTTGGGCCCCTGGAGCTGGTGTTGGGGCCCCCAGGGTTGGGCCCCTGGAGGTGGGGTTGGGGCCCCCGGGTTTAGGCCCCTATAGCTATGGTTCGGGCGCTCAGGGGTTGGGCCCCTGGAGCTGGTGTTGGGGCCCTCAGGGATTAGGCCCCTGGAGCTATGGTTCAGGCGCTAAGGGTTGGGACCCTGGAGCTGGTTTGGGGCCCCCAGGGGTTGGGCCCCTGGAGCTGGTGTTGGGGCCCCAGGGGCTAGGCCCCTGTAGCTATGGTTCGGGCGCTCAGGATTGGGCCCCTGGAGCTGGTTTTGGGGCCCCCAGGGGTTGGGCCCCTGGAGCTGGTGTTGGGGCCCCCGGGGTTTAGGCCCCTGGAGCTATGGTTCGGGGGCGCTCAGGGTTGGGCCGCTGGAGCTGGTGTTGGGGCCCCTGACCTAATGTCACCCCTTGCTCTCCCATCCCCCACACAGACAGTCCCGACTCCATCACAGTAATGCCCAGAGCATTTCACGCATGGAGCACAGTAACACTGTGTGGCCATGCAGTAATGCCCAGAGCATTTCCTGCATGGAGCAAGAGTGACACCGTGTGGCCACATAGGGTAGTGCACAGAGCATTTCCCCCGCATGAGCTATGGTTCGGGAGCTCTGGGGTTGGGCCCCTGTAGCTGGTGTTGGGACTCCCAGGGGTTGGCCCCTGGGAGCTGGTGTTGGGGCCCCAGGGGTTAAGGTTCGGGCGCTCAGGGGTTGGGCCCTTGGAGCTGGCGTGCGGGCCCCCAGGGAATAGGCCCCTAGAGCTATGGTTTGCTCACTCTGGGTTTCTGCCCCTGGAGCTGGTGTTGGGGCTCCCTGGGGTTGGGCTCCTGCAGCTGGTGTTGGGGACCCAGGGGTTTGGCCCCTGGAGCTATGGTTCAGGCGCTCAGGGGTTGGGACCCTGGAGCTGGTTTTGGGGCCTCCAGTGGTTGGGACCCTGGAGCTGCGGTTGGGGCCTCCAGGGGTTAGCCCCTGGATCTTTGGTTCGGCCGCTCATTGGTTGGGCCCCTGGAGCTGGTGTTGGGGCCCCAAGGGGTTGGGCCCCTGGAGCTGGTGTTGGGGACCCAGGGGTTAGGGCCCTGGAGCTATGGTTCAGGCGCTCAGGGGTTGGGCCCCTGGAGCTATGGTTCGGGCGCTCAGGGGTTGGGCCCCTGGAGCTGGGGTGGAGGCCCCCAGCGGTTGGGCCCCTGGAGCTGGTGTTGGGGCCCCCGGGGGGGGCCCCTGGAGCTATGTTTCGGGCGCTCTGGGGTTGGCCCCTGGAGCTGGTGTTGGGGACCCAGGTTTTTAGGCCCGTGGAGCTATGGTTCAGGCACTCAGGGGTTGGACCCCTGGAGCTATGGTTCGGGCGCTCAGGGTTGGTTCCCTGGAGCTAGGGTCGAGGGCCCCAGGGTGGGGCCCCTGGAGCTGCTGTTGGGCCCCCAGGTTTTGAGTTCCTGGAGATTGTGTTGGGGTTCGCAGGGTTGGGCCCCTGGAGCTGTGGTTGGGCCCCCCAGGGTTTAGCCCCTGGAGCTATGGTTCGGGCGCTCAGGGTTGGGCCCCTGGAGCTGGTGTTGGGCCCCCAGGGTTGGCCCCTGGAGGTGGGGTTGGGGCCCCCGGGGTTAGGCCCCTATAGCTATGGTTCGGGCGCTCAGGGTTTGGCCCCTGGAGCTGGTGTTGGGGCCCTCAGGGAGTAGGCCCCTGGAGCTATGGTTCAGGCGCTAGGGGTTTGGACCCTGGAGCTGGTGTTGGGCCCCCAGGGGTTGGGCCCCTGGAGCTGGTGTTGGGCCCCAGGGGCTAGGCCCCTGTAGCTATGGTTCGGCGCTCAGGGATTGGGCCCCTGGAGCTGGTTTGGGGCCCCCAGGGGTTGGGCCCCTTGGAGCTGGTGTTGGGCCCCAGGGGTTAGGCCCCTGGAGCTATGGTTCGGGCGCTCAGGGGTTGGCCCCTGGAGCTGGTGTTTGGGGCCCCCAGGGGTTGGGCCCCTGGAGCTGGGGTTGGGGCCCACCGGGGGTTTAGGCCCCTGGAGCTATGGTTTCGGGCGCTCAGGGGTTGGGCCCCTGGAGCTGGTGTTGGGGCCCTCAGGGGTTAGGCCCCTGGAGCTATGGTTCGGCGCTCAGGGTTTGGGCCCCTGGAGCTGGTGTTGGGGCCCCCAGGGGTTGGGCCCTTGAGCTGGTGTTGGGGCCCCCAGGGGTTAGGCCCCTGGAGCTATGGTTCGGGCGCTCAGGGGTTGGGCCGCTGGAGCTGGTGTTGGGGCCCCTTACCTAATGTCACCCCTTGCTCTCCCATCCCCACCAGACAGGTCCTGACTCCATCACAGTAATGCCCAGCATTTCACGCATGGAGCAACAGTAAGACAGTGTGGCCATGCGGGTAATGCCAGAGCATTTCCTGCATGGAGCAAGAGTGACACCTGTGGCCACATAGGGTAGTGCACAGAGCATTTCCCCCGCATGGAGCTATGGTTCGGGAGCTCTGGGGTTGGGCCCCTGTAGCTGGTGTTGGGACTCCCAGGGGTTGGGCCCCTGGAGCGGGTGTTGGGGCCCCAGGGGTTAAGGTTCGGGGGCGCTCAGGGGTTGGGCCCTTGGAGCTGGCGTGCGGGCCCCCAGGGAATAGGCCCCCTAGGCTATGGTTTGCTCACTCTGGGGGTTCTGGCCCCTGGAGCTGGTGTTGGGGCTCCCAGGGGGTTGGGCTCCTGCAGCTGGTGTTGGGGACCCAGGGGTTAGGCCCCTGGAGTATGGTTTCAGGCGCTCAGGGGTTGGGGACCCTGGAGCTGGTTTTGGGGCCTCCAGTGGTTGGGACCTGGAGCTGCGGTTGGGGGCCTCCAGGGGTTAGCCCCTGGATCTTTGTTCGGCCGCTCATTGGTTGGGCCCCTGGAGCTGGTGTTGGGGCCCCAAGGGGTTTGGGCCCCTGGAGCTGGTGTTGGGGACCCAGGGGTTAGGGCCCTGGAGCTATGGTTCAGGCGCTCAGGGGTTTAGGCCCCTGGAGCTATGGTTCGGGCGCTCAGGGGTTGGGCCCCTGGAGCTGGGGTGGAGGGCCCCAGGGGTTGGGCCCCCTGGAGCTGGTGTTGGGGCCCCCAGGGATTGGGCCCCCTGGAGCTATGTTTCGGGCGCTACTGGGGTTGGGCCCCTGGAGCTGGTGTTGGGGACCCAGTTTTAGGCCCGTGGAGCTATGGTTCTAGGCACTCAGGGGTTTGGACCCCTGGAGCTATGGTTCGGAGCGCTCAGGGGTTGGTTCCCTGGAGCTAGGGTCGAGGGCCCCAGGGGGTGGGGCCCCTGGAGCTTGCTGTTGGGGCCCCCAGGTTTTGAGTTCCTGGAGATTGTGTTGGGGTTTCGCAGGGGTTGGCCCCTGGAGCTGTGGTTGGGCCCCCAGGGTTTAGGGCCCTGAGCTATGGTTCGGCGCTCAAGGGTTGGGCCCTGGAGCTGGTGTTGGGGCCCCCAGGGGTTGGGCCCCTGGAGGTGGGGATTGGGGCCCCCGGGGGTTAGGCCCCTATAGCTATGGTTCGGGCGCTCAGGGGTTGGGCCCCTGGAGCTGGTGTTGGGGACCCAGGGTTTAGGCCCGTGGAGCTATGGTTCAGGCACACAGGGGTTGGACCCCTGGAGCTATGGTTCGGGCGCTCAGGGGTTGGTTCCCTGGAGCTAGGGTCGAGGGCCCCAGGGGTGGGGCCCCTGGAGCTGCTGTTGGGGCCCTCAGGTTTGAGTTCCTGGAGATTGTGTTGGGGTTCGCAGGGGTTGGGCCCCTGGAGCTGTGGTTGGGCCCCCCAGGGTTTAGGCCCCTGGAGCTATGGTTCGGGCGCTCAGGGGTTGGGCCCCTGGAGCTGGTGTTGGGGCCCCCAGGGGTTGGGCCCCTGGAGGTGGGGTTGGGGCCCCCGGGGGTTAGGCCCCTATAGCTATGGTTCGGGCGCTCAGGGGTTGGGCCCCTGAGCTGGTGTTGGGGCCCTCAGGGATTAGGCCCCTGGAGCTATGGTTCAGGCGCTAAGGGTTTGGGACCCTGGAGCTGGTGTTGGGGCCCCCAGGGGTTGGGCCCCTGGAGCTCGGGTGGGGGCCCCAGGGCTAGGCCCCTGGAGCTATGGTTCGGGCGCTCAGGATTGGGCCCCTGGAGCTGGTTTTGGGGGCCCCCAGGGGTTGGGCCCTTGGAGCTGGTGTTGGGGCCCCCAGGGGTTAGGCCCCTGGAGCTATGGTTCGGGCGCTCAGGGGTTGGGCCGCTGGAGCTGGTGTTGGGGCCCCTGACCTATGTCACCCCTTGCTCTCCCATCCCCCACACAAGACAGTCCCGACTCCATCACAGTAATGCCCAGAGCATTTCACGCATGGAGCAACAGTAACACTGTGTGGCCATGCAGGGTAATGCCCAGAGCATTTCCTGCATGGAGCAAGAGTGACACCGTGTGGCCACATAGGGTAGTGCACAGAGCATTTCCCCGCATGGAGCTTTGGTTCGGGAGCTCTGGGGTTGGGCCCCTGTAGCTGGTGTTGGGACTCCCAGGGGTTGGGCCCCTGGAGCTGGTGTTGGGGGCCCCAGGGGTTAAGGTTCGGGCGCTCAGGGGTTGGGCCCTTGGAGCTGGTGTTGGGGCCCTCAGGGATTAGGCCCCTAGAGCTATGGTTTGCTCACTCTGGGGTTCTGCCCCTGGAGCTGGTGTTGGGGCTCCCAGGGGTTGGGCTCCTGCAGCTGGTGTTGGGGACCCAGGGGTTAGGCCCCTGGAGCTATGGTTCAGGCGCTCAGGGTTGGGACCCTGGAGCTGGTTTTGGGGCCTCCAGTGGTTGGGACCCTGGAGCTGCGGTTGGGGCCTCCAGGGGGTTAGCCCCTGGATCTTTGGTTCGGGCCGCTCATTGGTTGGGCCCCTGGAGCTGGTGTTGGGGCCCCAAGGGTTGGGCCCCTGGAGCTGGTGTTGGGGACCCAGGGTTAGGGCCCTGGAGCTATGGTTCAGGCGCTCAGGGGTTGGGCCCCTGGAGCTATGGTTCGGCGCTCAGGGGTTGGGCCCCTGGAGCTGGGTGGAGGGCCCCAGCGGTTGGGCCCCTGGAGCTGGTGTTGGGGCCCCCAGGGATTGGGCCCCTGGAGCTATGTTTCGGGCGCTCTGGGGTTGGGCCCCTGGAGCTGGGTGTTGGGGACCCAGGTTTTAGGCCCGTGGAGCTATGGTTCAGGCACTCAGGGGTTGGACCCCTGGAGCTATGGTTCGGGCGCTCAGGGTTGGTTCCCTGGAGCTAGGGTCGAGGGCCCCAGGGGTGGGGCCCCTGGAGCTGCTGTTGGGGGCCCCCAGGTTTTGAGTTTCCTGGAGATTGTGTTGGGGTTCGCAGGGGTTGGGGCCCCCTGGAGCTGGTGGTTGGGCCCCCAGGGTTTAGGCCCCTGGAGCTATGGTTTCGGGGCGCTCAGGGGTTGGGGCCCCTGGAGCTGGTGTTGGGGCCCCCAGGGTGGGTTGGGACCCCCTGGTAGGTGGGGTTGGGGCCCCCGGGGGTTAGGCCCCTATAGCTATGGTTCGGGCGGCCGCTCAGGGTTGGGCCCCTGGAGCTGGTGTTGGGGCCCTCGGGATTAGGGCCTGGAGCTATGGTTCAGGCGCTAAGGGTTTGGGACCCTGGAGCTGGTGTTGGGGCCCCCAGGGGTTGGGCCCCTGGAGCTGGTGTTGGGGCCCCAGGGGCTAGGCCCCTGTAGCTATGGTTCGGGCGCTCAGGGATTGGGGCCCCTGGAGCTGGTTTTGGGGCCCCCAGGGTTGGGCCCCTTGGAGCTGGTGTTGGGGCCCCAGGGGTTAGGCCCTGGAGCTATGGTTCGGCGCGCTCAGGGGTTGGGCCGCTGGAGCTGGTGTTGGGGCCCCTGACCTAATGTCACCCCTTGCTCTCCCATCCCCCACACAGACAGTCCCGACTCCATCACAGTAATGCCCAGAGCATTTCACGCATGGAGCAACAGTAACACTGTGTGGCCATGCAGGGTAATGCCCAGAGCATTTCCTGCATGGAGCAAGAGTGACACCGTGTGGCCACATGGGTAGTGCACAGAGCATTTCCCCGCATGGAGCTATGGTTCGGGAGCTCTGGGGTTGGGCCCCTGTAGCTGGTGTTGGGACTCCCAGGGGTTGGGCCCCTGGAGCTGGTGTTGGGGCCCCAGGGGTTAAGGTTCGGGCGCTCAGGGTTTGGCCCTTGGAGCTGGCGTGCGGGCCCCAGGGAATAGGCCCCTAGAGCTATGGTTTGCTCACTCTGGGGTTCTGCCCCTGGAGCTGGTGGTGTTGGGCTCCCAGGGGTTGGGCTCCTGCAGCTGTGTTGGGGACCCAGGGTTAGGCCCCTGGAGCTATGGTTCAGGCGCTCAGGGGTTGGGACCCTGGAGCTGGTTTTGGGGCCTCCAGTGGTTGGGACCCTGGAGCTGCGGTTGGGGCCTCCAGGGTAGCCCCTGGATCTTTGGTTCGGCCGCTCATTGGTTGGGCCCCTGGAGCTGGTGTTGGGGCCCCAAGGGGTTGGGCCCCTGGAGCTGGTGTTGGGGACCCAGGGGTTAGGGCCTGGAGCTATGGTTCAGGCGCTCAGGGTTGGGCCCCTGGAGCTATGGTTCGGGCGCTCAGGGGTTGGGCCCCTGGAGCTGGGGTGGAGGGCCCCAGCGGTTGGGCCCCTGGAGCTGGTGTTGGGGCCCCCAGGGATTGGGCCCCTGGAGCTATGTTTCGGGCGCTCTGGGGTTGGGCCCCTGGAGCTGGTGTTGGGGACCCAGGTTTTAGGCCCGTGGAGCTATGGTTCAGGCCCTCAGGGGTTGGACCCCTGGAGCTATGGTTCGGGCGCTCAGGGGTTGGTTCCCTGGAGCTAGGGTCGGGGCCCCAGGGGTGGGGCCCCTGGAGCTGCTGTTGGGGCCCCCAGGTTTTGAGTTCCTGGAGATTGTGTTGGGGTTCGCAGGGGTTGGGCCCCTGGAGCTGTGGTTGGGCCCCCCAGGGTTTAGGCCCCTGGAGCTATGGTTCGGGCGCTCAGGGGTTGGGCCCCCTGGAGCTGGTGTGGGGCCCCCAGGGGTTGGGCCCTGGAGGTGGGTTGGGGCCCCCGGGGTTTTGGCCCCTGTAGCTATGTTTCGGGCGCTCAGGGGTTGGGCCCCTGGAGCTGGTGTTGGGGACCCAGGTTTTAGCCCGTGGAGCTATGGTTCAGGCACTCAGGGTTGGACCCCTGGAGCTATGGTTCGGGCGCTCAGGGTTGGGTCCCTGGAGCTAGGGTCGAGGCCCCAGGGGTGGGGCCCCTGGAGCTGCTGTTGGGCCCCCAGGTTTTGAGTTCCTGGAGATTGTGTTGGGGTTCGCAGGGGTTGGGCCCCTGGAGCTGTGGTTGGGCCCCCAGGTTTAGGCCCTGGAGCTATGGTTCGGGCGCTCAGGGGTTGGCCCCTGGAGCTGGTGTTGGGGCCCCCAGGGGTTGGGCCCCTGGAGGTGGGGTTGGGGCCCCCGGGGTTAGGCCCCTATAGCTATGGTTCGGGCGCTCAGGGGTTGGGCCCCTGGAGCTGGTGTTGGGGCCCCTCAGGGATTAGGCCCCTGGAGCTATGGTTCAGGCGCTAAGGGTTGGGGACCCTGGAGCTGGTGTTGGGGCCCCCCAGGGGTTGGGCCCCTGGAGCTGGTGTTGGGGCCCCAGGGGCTAGGCCCCTGTAGCTATGGTTCGGGCGCTCAGGGATTGGGCCCCTGGAGCTGGTTTTGGGGCCCCCCAGGGGTTGGGCCCTTGGAGCTATGGTTCGGGCGCTCAGGGGTTGGGCCGCTGGAGCTGGTGTTGGGGCCCCTGACCTAATGTCACCCCTTGCTCTCCCATCCCCCACACAGACAGTCCCCACTCCATCACAGTAATGCCCAGAGCATTTCACGCATGGAGCAACAGTAACACTGTGTGGCCATGCAGGGTAATGCCCAGAGCATTTCCTGCATGGAGCAAGAGTGACACCGTGTGGCCACATAGGGTAGTGCACAGAGCATTTCCCCGCATGGAGCTATGGTTCGGGAGCTCTGGGGTTGGGCCCCTGTAGCTGGTGTTGGGACTCCCAGGGGTTGGGCCCCTGGAGCTGGTGTTGGGGCCCCAGGGTTAAGGTTCGGGCGCTCAGGGGTTGGGCCCTTGGAGCTGGCGTGCGGGCCCCCAGGAATAGGCCCCTAGAGCTATGGTTTGCTCACTCTGGGGTTCTGCCCCTGGAGCTGGTGTTGGGGCTCCCAGGGGTTGGGCTCCTGCAGCTGGTGTTGGGGACCCAGGGTTAGGCCCCTGGAGCTATGGTTCAGGCGCTCAGGGGTTGGGACCCTGGAGCTGGTTTTGGGCCTCCAGTGGTTGGGACCCTGGAGCTGCGGTTGGGCCTCCAGGGGTTAGCCCCTGGATCTTTGGTTCGGCCGCTCATTGGTTGGGCCCCTGGAGCTGGTGTTGGGCCCCAAGGGGTTGGGCCCCTGGAGCTGGTGTTGGGGACCCAGGGTTAGGGCCCTGGAGCTATGGTTCAGGCGCTCAGGGGTTGGGCCCCTGAGCTATGGTTCGGCGCTCAGGGGTTGGGCCCCTGGAGCTGGGGTGGAGGGCCCCAGCGGTTGGGCCCCTGGAGCTGGTGTTGGGGCCCCCAGGGATTGGGCCCCTGAGCTATGTTTCGGGCGCTCTGGGTTGGGCCCCTGGAGCTGGTGTTGGGGACCCAGGTTTTAGGCCCGTGGAGCTATGGTTCAGGCACTCAGGGGTTGGACCCCTGGAGCTATGGTTCGGGCGCTCAGGGGTTGGTTCCCTGGAGCTGGGGTCGAGGGCCCCAGGGTTGGGCCCCTGGAGCTGCTGTTGGGGCCCCAGGTTTTGAGTTCCTGGAGATTGTGTTGGGGTTCGCAGGGGTTGGGCCCTGGAGCTGTGGTTGGGGCCCCCAGGGTTTAGGCCCCTGGAGCTATGGTTCGGGCGCTCAGGGGTTGGGCCCCTGGAGCTGGTGTTGGGGCCCCCAGGGGTTGGGCCCCTGGAGTGGGGTTGGGGCCCCCGGGGGTTAGGCCCCTATAGCTATGGTTCGGGCGCTCAGGGTTGGGCCCCTGGAGCTGTGTTGGGGCCCTCAGGGATTAGGGCCCTGGAGCTATGGTTCAGGCGCTAAGGGTTTGGGACCCTGGAGCTGGTGTTGGGGCCCCCAGGGGTTGGGCCCCTGGAGCTGGTGTTTGGGGCCCCAGGGGCTAGGCCCCTGTAGCTATGGTTCGGCGCTCAGGGATTGGGCCCCTGGAGCTGGTTTTGGGGCCCCCAGGGGTTGGGCCCTTGGAGCTGGTGTTGGGGCCCCCAGGGGTTAGGCCCCTGGAGCTATGGTTCGGGCGCTCAGGGGTTGGGCCGCTGGAGCTGGTGTTGGGGCCCCTGACCTAATGTCACCCCTTGCTCTCCCATCCCCACACAGACAGTCCCGACTCCATCACAGTAATGCCCAGAGCATTTCACGCATGGAGCACAGTAACACTGTGTGGCCATGCAGGGTAATGCCCAGAGCATTTCCTGCATGGAGCAAGAGTGACACCGTGTGGCCACATAGGGTAGTGCACAGAGCATTTCCCCGCATGGAGCTATGGTTCGGGAGCTCTGGGGTTGGGCCCCTGTAGCTGGTGTTGGGACTCCCAGGGGTTGGGCCCCCTGGAGCTGGTGTTGGGGCCCCAGGGGTTAAGGTTCGGG
>NW_026114627.1:24608-63723 GCF_025201925.1 Gopherus flavomarginatus | reverse complement strand
GGCTCTGGAGCTGGTGTTGGGTCCCCAGGGATTAGGCCTCTGGAGCTATGGTTCGGGCGCTCAGGGGTTGGACCCCTGGAGCTGGAGCTGGAGCCCCCGGGGGTCAGACCCCTGGAGCTATGATTCGGGCGCTAAGGGGTTGCTCCCCTGGAGATATAGTTTTGGCGCTCAGGGGTTGGGCCCCTGGAGCTAGTGTTGGGGCCCCCAGGGGTTGGGCCCCTGGAGCTGGGGTTGGGGCCCCTAGGGGTTCGGCCTCTGGAGCTATGGTTCGGGCGCTCAGGGCTTGGGCCCCTGGAGCTGGTATTGGGGCCCCCAGGGGTTGGGCCCCTGGAGCTCGTGTTGGGGCCCCAGGGTTTAGGCCTCTGGAGCTATTATTCGGGCGCTCAGGGGTTGGGCACCTGGAGCTATGGTTCGGGCTCTCAGGGTTTGGGCCCCTGGAGCTGGTGGTGGGGCCCCCAGGGTTTGGGCCCCTGGAGCTGTGGGTGGGGCCCCCAGGGGTTGGCCCCTGGAGCTATGGTTGGGGCGCTCAGGGGTTGGGCCCCTGGAGCTGGTGTTGTTGCCCCAGGGGCTGGGCCCCTGGAGCTGGTGGTGGGGCCCCAGGGGTTAGGCCCCTGGAGCTATGGTTCGGGCGCTCAGGGGTTGGGCCCCTGGGGCTATGGTTCGGGCGCTCAGGGGTTGGGCCCCTGGAGCTATAGTTCGGGCGCTCAGGGGTTGGGCCCCTGTAGCTGGGGTCGAGGCCCCCAGGGGTTGGGCCCCTGGAGCTGGGGTTGGGGCCCCTAGAGGTTAGGCCCCTGGAGGTATGGTTCGGGCGCTCAGGGGTTGGGCCCTTGGAGCTGGGGTGGGGGCCCCCAGGGGTTAGGCCCCTGCAGCTATGGTTCGGGCGCTCAGGGGTTGGGCCCTTGGAGATGGTGTTGGGGCCCCCAGGGGTTAGGCCCCTGGACCTATTTTTCGGGCGCTCAGGGGTTGGGCCCCTGGAGCTGGTGTTGGGGCCCCTGAGCTAAAGTCACCCCCTGCTCTCCCATCCCCCACACAGACAGTCCCCACTCCATCACAGTAATGCCAAGAGCATTTCACGCATAGAGCAACAGTAATACTGTGTGGCTATGCAGGGTAATTCCCAGAGCATTTGCTGCATGGAGCAATAGTGACACCGTGTGGCCACATATGGTAATGCACAGAGCATTTCCCTGCATGGAGCAACAGTGACACCATGTAGGCACAAAGGGTAATACACAGAGCATTTCCCCGCATGGAGCAACCGTGACACCTTGTGGTCACGCAGGGTAATGCACAGAGCATTTCCTGCATGGAGCTATGGTTCGGGAGCTCTGGGGTTGGGACCCTGGAGCTGGTGTTGGGGCTCCGAGGGGTTGAGCCCCTGGAGCTGGTGTTGGGGCCCCAGGGGTTGGGCCCCTCGGGCTATGGTTCGGGCGCTCAGGGGTTGGGCCCCTGGAGCTATAGTTCGGGCGCTCAAGGGTTGGGCCCCTGTAGCTGGGGTCGAGGCCCCCAGGGGTTGGGCCCCTGGAGCTGGGGTTGGGACCCCTAGAGGTTAGGCCCCTGGAGCTACGGTTCGGGCGCTCAGGGGTTGGGCCCTTGGAGCTGGGGTGGGGGCCCCTGAGCTAAAGTCACCCCCTGCTCTCCCATCCCCCACACAGACAGTCCCCACTCCATCACAGTAATGCCAAGAGCATTTCACGCATAGAGCAACAGTAATACTGTGTGGCTATGCAGGGTAATGCCCAGAGCATTTGCTCTATGGAGCAAGAGTGACACCGTGTGGCCACATAGGGTAATGCACAGAGCATTTCCCTGCATGGAGCAACAGTGACACCATGTAGGCACAAAGGGTAATACACAGAGCATTTCCCCGCTTGGAGCAACAGTGACACCTTGTGGTCACTCAGGGTAATGCACAGAGCATTTCCTGCATGGAGCTATGGTTCGGGAGCTCTGGGGTTGGGACCCTGGAGCTGGTGTTGGGGCTCCGAGGGGTTGAGCCCCTGGAGCTGGTGTTGGGGCCCCAGGGGTTAGGCCCCTGGAGATATGGTTCGGGCGCTCAGGGGTTGGGCCCCTGGAGCTAGTGTTGGGGCCTCCAGGGGTTGGGCCCCTGGCACTGGTGTTGGGGCTCCAGGGGTTAGGCCCCTGTAGCTATAGTTCGAGCGCTCAGGGATTGTGCCCCTGGAGCTGGTGTTGGGGCCCCCAAGGTTTAGGCCCCTGGAGGTATTGTTCGAGCTCTCAGGGGTTGGGCCTCTGGAGCTGGTGTTTGGGCCCCCAGGGGTTAGGCCCCTGGAGCTATGGTTCGGGCGCTCAGGGGTTGGGCCCGTGGAGCTGGTGTTGGGGCCCCCAGGTTTTGGGCCCCTGGAGCTGGGGTTCGGGCCCCCAGGGGATAGGCCCCTGGAGATATGGTTCGGGCGCTCAGGGGTTGGGCCCCTGGAGCTGTTATTAGGGCCCCCAGGGGTTGGACCCCTGGAGCTGGTGTTGGGGCCCCAGGGGCTAGGCCCCTGGAGCTATTTTTCTGGCGCTCAGGGGTTGGACCCCTGGAGCTCTTGTTGGGGCCCCCAGGGGTTGGGCCCCTGGAGCTGGTGTTGGGGCCCCAGGGGTTAGTCCCCTGGAGCTATGGTTCGGGCGCTCAGGGGTTGGGCCCCTGGAGCTATGGTTCGGGCTCTCAGGGGTTGGGCCCCTGGAGCTGGTGGTGGGGCCCCCCGGGTTTGGGCCCCTGGAGCTGTGGTTGGGGACCTAGGGGTTAGGCCCCTGGAGCTATGGTTCGGGCGCTCAGGGTTTGGGCCCTTGGAGCTGGGGTGGGGGCCCCCAGGGGTTAGGCCCCTGGAGCTATGGTTCGGGCGCTCAGGGGTTGGGCCCCTGGAGCTGGTGTTGGGGCCCCTGAGCTAAAGTCACCCCCTGCTCTCCCATCCCCCACACAGACAGTCCCCACTCCATCACAGTAATGCCCAGAGCATTTCACGCATAGAGCAACAGTAATACTGTGTGGCTATGCAGGGTAATGCCCAGAGCATTTGCTGCATGGAGCAAGAGTGTCACCGTGTGGCCACATAGGGTAATGCACAGAGCATTTCCCCGCATGGAGCAACCGTGACACCTTGTGGTCACGCAGGGTAATGCACAGAGCATTTCCTGCATGGAGCTATGGTTCGGGAGCTCTGGGGTTGGGCCCCTAGAGCTGGTGTTGGGGCTCCCGGGGTTGAGCCCCTGGAGCTGGTGTTGGGGCCCCAGGGGTTAGGCGCCTGGCGCTATGGTTCAGGCACTCAGGGGTAGGGCCCGAGGAGTTGGTGTTGGGGCGCCCAGGGGTTAGGCCCCTGGAGGTATTGTTCGGGCGCTCAGGGGTTGGGTCCTTGGAGCTGGTGTTGGGCCCCCAGGGGTTATGCCCCTGGAGGTATCGTTCGGGCGCTCAGGGTTTGGGCCCTTGGAGCTTGTTTTGGGGCCCCCAGGGATTAGGCCCCTTTAGCTATGGTTCGGGCGCTCAGGGGTTGGGCCCTTGGAGCTGGTTTTGGGGCCCCCAGGGATTAGGCTCCTGGAGCTATGGTTCGGGCGCTCAGGGGTTGGGCTCCTGGAGCTGGTGTTAAGGCCACCGGGGTTGGACCCCTGGAGCTGGTGTTGGGGCCCCAGGGGTTAGGCCCCTGTAGCTATGGTTCGAGCGCTCAGGGGTTAGGCCCCTGGAGCTGGTGTTGGGTCCCCCAGGGGTTAGACCCCTGGAGGTATTTTTCGAGCCCTCAGGGGTTGGGCCTCTGGAGCTGGTGTTGCGGCCCCCCAGGGGTTTGGCCCCTGGAGGTATTGTTCGGGACGCTCAGGGGTTGTGTCCTTGGAGCTGGTGTTGGGCCCCCAGTGGTTATGCCCCTGGAGGTATCGTTCGGGCGCTCAGGGTTTGGGCCCTTGGAGCTTGTTTTGGGGCCCCCAGGGTTTAGGCCCCTGGAGCTATGGTTCGGGCGCTCAGGGGTTGGGCCCTTGGAGCTGGTTTTGGGGCTCCAAGGGATTAGGCTCCTGGAGCTATGGTTCGGGCGCTCAGGGGTTGGCCTCCTGGAGCTGGTGTTAAGGCCACCGGGGTTGGACCCCTGGAGCTGGTGTTGGGGCCTCAGGGGTTAGGCCCCTGGAGCTATGGTTCGGGGGCTCATGTTTTGGGCACTTGGAGCTGGGGTGGGGGCCCCCAAGGGTTAGGCCCCTGTAGCTATGGTTCAAGCGTTCAGGGGTTAGGCCCCTGGAGCTGGTGTTGGGTCCCCCAGGGGTTAGGCCCCTGGAGCTATGGTTCGGGCTCTCATTGGTTGGGCCCCTGCAGCTGGTGTTGGGGCCCCCAGGGGTTGGGCACCCGTAGCTGCTGTTGGGGCCCCCAGGGGTTGGGCCCCTGGAGCTGGGGTTCTGGCCCCCAGGGGTTAGGCCCCTGGAGATATGGTTCGGGCGCTCAGGTGTTGGGCCCCTGGAGCTATGGTTCGGGCGCTCAGGGGTTGGGCCCCTGGAGCTGGGGTCGAGGGCCCCAGGGGTTGGGCCCCTGGAGCTGGGGTGGTGACACCCAGCGTTTAGGGCCCTGGAGCTATAGTTCGGGCGCTCAGGGGTTGGGCCCTTGGAGCTGGTTTTGGGGCCCCCAGGGTATAGGCCCCTGGAGCTATGGTTCGGGCGCTCAGGGGTTGGGCCCCTGGAGCTGGTGTTAGAGCCCCCAGGGGTTGGACCCCTGGAGCTGGTGTTGGGGCCCCAGGGGCTAGGCCCCTGGAGCTATGGTTCGGGCGCTCAGGGGTTGGGCCCCTGGAGCTCTTGTTGGGGCCCCCACGGGTTGGGCCCCTGGAGCTGGTGTTGGGGCCCCAGGGGTTAGGCTCCTGGAGCTATGGTTCGGGCGCTCAGGGGTTGGGACCCTGGAGCTATGGTTCGGTCGCTCAGGGGTTGGGCCCCTGGAGCTGGTGTTGGGTCTCCCAGGGGTTAGGCCCCTGGAGCTATGTTTCGGGCGCTCAGGGGTTGGGCCCCTGGAGCTGGTGTTTTGGCCCCTGACCTAAAGTCACCCCCTGCTCTCCCATCCCCCACACAGACAGTCCCCACTCCTTCAAAGTAATGCCCAGAGCATTTCACGCATGGAGCAACAGGAACACTGTGTGGCCATGTAGGGTAATGCCCAGAGCATTTGCTGCATGGAGCAAGAGTGACACCGTTAGACCACATAGGGTAATGCACAGAGCATTTCCCCGCATGGAGCAACAGTGACACCATGTAGCCACACAGGGTAATACACAGAGCATTTCCCCGCATGGAGCAACAGTGACACCTTGTGGTCACGCAGGGTAATGCACAGAGCATTTCCTGCATGGAGCTATGGTTCAGGAGCTCTGGAGTTGGGCCCCTGGAGCTGGTGTTGGGGCTCCCAGGGGTTGGGCCCGTGGAGCTGGTGTTGGGGCCCCAGGGGTTAGGCCCCTGGCGCTATGGTTCTTGCGCTCAGGGGTTGGGCCCTTGGAGCTGTGGTGGGGGCCCCCAGTGGTTAGGCCCCTGGAACTATGGTTCGGGCACTCAGGGGTAGGGCCCGTGCAGCTGGTGTTGGGGCCCCCAGGGGTTAGTCCCCTGGAGGTATTGTTCGGGCGCTCAGGGGTTGGGCCCTTTGAGCTGGTGTTGGGCCCACAGGGAATAGACCCCTGGAGCTACGGTTCGGGCGCTAAGGGGTTGGGCCCCTGGAGCGATGGTTCGGGCGCTCAGGGGTTGTGCCCCTGGAGCTGGTGTTGGGGACCCCAGGGGTTGGGCTCCTGGGGCCGGGGTTGGGGCCCCCAGGGGTTAGGCTCCTGGAGCTATGGTTCGGGTGCTCAGGGGTTGGGCCGTTGGAGCTGGGGTGGGGGCCCCCAGGGGTTAGGCCTCTGGAGCTATGGTTCGGGCGCTCAGGGGTTGGACCCCTGGAGCTGGGGCTGGAGCCCCCGGGGGTTAGACCCCTGGAGCTATATTTCGGGCGCTCAGGGGTTGGACCCCTGGAGCTGGTGTTGGGGCCCCTGACCTATAGTCACCCCCTGCTCTCCCATCCCCCACACAGACAGTCCCCACTCCATCACAGTAATGCCCAGAGCATTTCACGCATGGAGCAACAGGAACACTGTGTGGCAATGCAGGGTAATGGCCAGAGCATTTGCTGCATGGAGCAAGAGTTACACCGTGTGACCACATAGGGTAATGCACAGAGCATTTCCCCGCATGGAGCAACAGTGACACCTTGTGATCACGCAGGGCAATGCACAGAGCATTTCCTGCATGGAGCTATGGTTCGGGAACTCTGGGGTTGGGCCCCTAGAGCTGGTGTTGGGGTTCCCAGGGGTTGAGCCCCTGGAGCTGGTGTTGGGGCCCCAGGGGTTAGGCGCCTGGCGCTATGGTTCAGGCACTCAGGGGTAGGGCCCGAGGAGTTGGTGTTGGGGCGCCCAGGGGTTAGGCCCCTGGAGGTATTGTTCGGGCGCTCAGGGGTTGGGTCCTTGGAGCTGGTGGTGGGCCCCCAGGGGTTATGCCCCTGGAGGTATCGTTCGGGCGCTCAGGGTTTGGGCCCTTGGAGCTGGTTTTGGGGCCCCCAGGGTTTAGGCCCCTGGAGCTATGGTTCGGGCGCTCAGGGGTTGGGCCCTTGGAGCTGGTTTTGGGGCTCCCAGGGATTAGGCTTCTGGAGCTATGGTTCGGGCGCTCAGGGGTTGGGCTCCTGGAGCTGGTGTTAAGGCCACCGGGGTTGGATCCCTGGAGCTGGTGTTGGGGCCCCAGGGGTTAGGCCCCTGGAGCTATGGTTCGGGGGCTCATGTTTTGGGCACTTGGAGCTGGGGTGGGGGCCCCCAGGGGTTAGGCCCCTGTAGCTATGATTCGAGCGTTCAGGGGTTAGGCCCCTGGAGCTGGTGTTGGGTCCCCCAGGGGTTAGACCCCTGGAGGTATTTTTCGAGCCCTCAGGGGTTGGGCCTCTGGAGCTGGTGTTGCGGCCCCCAGGGGTTAGGCCCCTGGAGCTATGGTTCGGGCGCTCATTGGTTGGGCCCCTGGAGCTGGTGTTGGGGCCCCCAGGGGTTGGGCACCCGTAGCTGCTGTTGGGGCCCCCAGGTGTTGGGCCCATGGAGCTGGGGTTCTGGCCCCCAGGGGTTAGGCCCCTGGAGATATGGTTCGGGCGCTCAGGTGTTGGGCCCCTGGAGCTATGGTTCGGGCGCTCAGGGGTTGGGCCCTTGGAGCTGGTGTTGGGGCCCCCAGGGTATAGGCCCCTGGAGCTATGGTTCGGGCGCTCAGGGGTTGTGCCCCTGGAGCTGGTGTTAGTGCTCCCAGGGGTTGGACCCCTGGAGCTGGTGTTGGGGCCCCAGGGGCTAGGCCCCTGGAGCTATGGTTCGGGCGCTCAGGGGTTGGGCCCCTGGAGCTCTTGTTGGGGCCCCCAGGGGTTGGGCCCCTGGAGCTGGTGTTGGGGCCCCAGGGGTTCGGCTCCTGGAGCTATGGTTCGGGCGCTCAGGGGTTGGGGCCCCTGGAGCTATGGTTCGGGCGCTCAGGGGTTTGGCCTCTGCAGCTGGGGTTGGGGCCCCCCGGGGGTTAGGCCCCTGGAGCTATGGTTCGGGCGCTCAGGGGTTGGGGCCCCGGAGCTGGTGTTGGGGCCCCCAGGGGTTGGGCCCCTGGAGCTGGTGTTGGGTTCCCAGGGATTAGGCCCCTGGAGCTATGATTCGGGCGCTCAGGGGTTAGGCCCCTGGAGCTATGGTTCGGGCGCTCAGGGGTTGGGCCCTTGGAGCTGGGGTGGGGGCCCCCAGGTTTAGGCCCCTGGAGCTGTGGTCGGGCGCTAGGGTGGCCCCTGGAGCTGGGGTTGGGGCCCTAGGGGTTAGGCCCCTGGAGCTATGGTTCGGGCGCTCAGGGGTTGGGCCCTTGGAGCTGGGGTGGGGGCCCCTGAGCTAAAGTCACCCCCTGCTCTCCCATCCCCCACACAGACAGTCCCCACTCCATCACAGTAATGCCCAGAGCATTTCACGCATAGAGCAACAGTAATACTGTGTGGCTATGCAGGGTAATGCCCAGAGCATTTGCTGCATGGAGCAAGAGTGACACCGTGTGGCCACATAGGGTAATGCACAGAGCATTTCCCTGCATGGAGCAACAGTGACACCATGTAGGCACAAAGGGTAATACACAGAGCATTTCCCCGCATGGAGCAACAGTGACACCTTGTGGTCACTCAGGGTAATGCACAGAGCATTTCCTGCATGGAGCTATGGTTCGGGAGCTCTGGGGTTGGGACCCTGGAGCTGGTGTTGGGGCTCCGAGGGGTTGAGCCCCTGGAGCTGGTGTTGGGGCCGCAGGGGTTAGGCCCCTGGCGCTATGGTTCTTGCGCTCAGGGGTTGGGCCCTTGGAGCTGGGGTGGGGACCCCCAGTGGTTAGGCCCCTGGAACTATGGTTCGGGCACTCAGGGGTAGGGCCTGTGCAGCTGGTGTTGGGGCCCCCAGGGGTTAGTCCCCTGGAGGTATTGTTCGGGCGCTCAGGGGTTGGGCCCTTTCAGCTGGTGTTGGGCCCACAGGGAATAGACCCCTGGAGCTACGGTTCGGGCGCTAAGGGGTTAGGCCCCTGGAGGTATTGTTCGGGCGCTCAGGGATTGGGCCTTTTGAGCTGGTGTTGGGCCGCCAGGGTTTAGGCCCCTGGAGCTATGGTTCGGGCGCTCAGGGGTCGGGCCCCTGGAGTGATGGTTCGGGCGCTCATTGGTTGGTCCCCTGGAGCTGGTGTTGGGGCCCCCAGGTTTTGGGCCCCTGGAGCTGGGGTTCGGGCCCCCAGGGGATAGGCCCCTGGAGATATGGTTCGGGCGCTCAGGGGTTGGGCCCCTGGAGCTGTTATTAGGGCCCCCAGGGGTTGGACCCCTGGAGCTGGTGTTGGGGCCCCAGGGGCTAGGCCCCTGGAGCTATTTTTCTGGCGCTCAGGGGTTGGACCCCTGGAGCTCTTGTTGGGGACCCCAGGGGTTGGGCCCCTGGAGCTGGTGTTGGGGCCCCAGGGGTTAGTCCCCTGGAGCTATGGTTCGGGCGCTCAGGGGTTGGGCCCCTGGAGCTATGGTTCGGGCTCTCAGGGGTTGGGCCCCTGGAGCTGGTGGTGGGGCCCCCCGGGTTTGGGCCCCTGGAGCTGTGGTTGGGGACCTAGGGGTTACGCCCCTGGAGCTATGGTTCGGGCGCTCAGGGTTTGGGCCCTTGGAGCTGGGGTGGGGGCCCCCAGGGGTTAGGCCCCTGGAGCTATGGTTCGGGCGCTCAGGGGTTGGGCCCCTGGAGCTGGTGTTGGGGCCCCTGAGCTAAAGTCACCCCCTGCTCTCCCATCCCCCACACAGACAGTCCCCACTCCATCACAGTAATGCCCAGAGCATTTCACGCATAGAGCAACAGTAATACTGTGTGGCTATGCAGGGTAATGCCCAGAGCATTTGCTGCATGGAGCAAGAGTGTCACCGTGTGGCCACATAGGGTAATGCACAGAGCATTTCCCCGCATGGAGCAACAGTGACACCTTGTGGTCACGCAGGGTAATGCACAGAGCATTTCCTGCATGGAGCTATGGTTCGGGAGCTCTGGGGTTGGGCCCCTAGAGCTGGTGTTGGGGCTCCCAGGGGTTGAGCCCCTGGAGCTGGTGTTGGGGCCCCAGGGGTTAGGCGCCTGGCGCTATGGTTCAGGCACTCAGGGGTAGGGCCCGAGGAGTTGGTGTTGGGGCGCCCAGGGGTTAGGCCCCTGGAGGTATTGTTCGGGCGCTCAGGGGTTGGGTCCTTGGAGCTGGTGTTGGGCCCCCAGGGGTTATGCCCCTGGAGGTATCGTTCGGGCGCTCAGGGTTTGGGCCCTTGGAGCTTGTTTTGGGACCCCCAGGGATTAGGCCCCTTTAGCAATGGTTCGGGCGCTCAGGGGTTGGGCCCTTGGAGCTGGTTTTGGGGCCCCCAGGGATTAGGCTCCTGGAGCTATGGTTCGGGCGCTCAGGGGTTGGGCTCCTGGAGCTGGTGTTAAGGCCACCGGGGTTGGACCCCTGGAGCTGGTGTTGGGGCCCCAGGGGTTAGGCCCCTGTAGCTATGGTTCGAGCGCTCAGGGGTTAGGCCCCTGGAGCTGGTGTTGGGTCCCCCAGGGGTT
The DNA here is from genome assembly GCF_025201925.1 of Gopherus flavomarginatus. NCBI lineage: Eukaryota > Metazoa > Chordata > Testudines > Testudinidae > Gopherus > Gopherus flavomarginatus. The sequence goes on along the minus strand of NW_026114627.1, from coordinate 53,677 downwards.
AGACCCCTGGAAGTATTTTTCGAGCCCTCAGGGGTTGGGCCTCTGGAGCTGGTGTTGCGGCCCCCAGGGGTTTGGCCCCTGGAGGTATTGTTCGGACGCTCAGGGGTTGTGTCCTTGGAGCTGGTGTTGGGCCCCCAGTGGTTATGCCCCTGGAGGTATCGTTCGGGCGCTCAGGGTTTGGGCCCTTGGAGCTTGTTTTGGGGCCCCCAGGGTTTAGGCCCCTGGAGCTATGGTTCGGGCGCTCAGGGGTTGGGCCCTTGGAGCTGGTTTTGGGGCTCCAAGGGATTAGGCTCCTGGAGCTATGGTTCGGGCGCTCAGGGGTTGGCCTCCTGGAGCTGGTGTTAAGGCCACCGGGGTTGGACCCCTGGAGCTGGTGTTGGGGCCTCAGGGGTTAGGCCCCTGGAGCTATGGTTCGGGGGCTCATGTTTTGGGCACTTCGAGCTGGGGTGGGGGCCCCCAAGGGTTAGGCCCCTGTAGCTATGGTTCAAGCGTTCAGGGGTTAGGCCCCTGGAGCTGGTGTTGGGTCCCCCAGGGGTTAGGCCCCTGGAGCTATGGTTCGGGCGCTCATTGGTTGGGCCCCTGCAGCTGGTGTTGGGGCCCCCAGGGGTTGGGCACCCGTAGCTGCTGTTGGGGCCCCCAGGGGTTGGGCCCCTGGAGCTGGGGTTCGGGCCCCCAGGGGTTAGGCCCCTGGAGATATGGTTCGGGCGCTCAGGTGTTGGGCCCCTGGAGCTATGGTTCGGGCGCTCAGGGGTTGGGCCCCTGGAGCTGGGGTCGAGGGCCCCAGGGGTTGGGCCCCTGGAGCTGGGGTGGTGGCACCCAGGGTTTAGGGCCCTGGAGCTATAGTTCGGGCGCTCAGGGGTTGGGCCCTTGGAGCTGGTTTTGGGGCCCCCAGGGTTTAGGCCCCTGGAGCTATGGTTCGGGCGCTCAGGGGTTGGGCCCCTGGAGCTGGTGTTAGAGCCCCCAGGGGTTGGACCCCTGGAGCTGGTGTTGGGGCCCCAGGGGCTAGGCCCCTGGAGCTATGGTTCGGGCGCTCAGGGGTTGGGCCCCTGGAGCTCTTGTTGGGGCCCCCACGGGTTGGGCCCCTGGAGCTGGTGTTGGGGCCCCAGGGGTTAGGCTCCTGGAGCTATGGTTCGGGCGCTCAGGGGTTGGGACCCTGGAGCTATGGTTCGGTCGCTCAGGGGTTGGGCCCCTGGAGCTGGTGTTGGGGCCCCCAGGGGTTAGGCCCCTGGAGCTATGTTTCGGGCGCTCAGGGGTTGGGCCCCTGGAGCTGGTGTTTTGGCCCCTGACCTAAAGTCACCCCCTGCTCTCCCATCCCCCACACAGACAGTCCCCACTCCTTCAAAGTAATGCCCAGAGCATTTCACGCATGGAGCAACAGGAACACTGTGTGGCCATGTAGGGTAATGCCCAGAGCATTTGCTGCATGGAGCAAGAGTGACACCGTTAGACCACATAGGGTAATGCACAGAGCATTTCCCCGCATGGAGCAACAGTGACACCATGTAGCCACACAGGGTAATACACAGAGCATTTCCCCGCATGGAGCAACAGTGACACCTTGTGGTCACGCAGGGTAATGCACAGAGCATTTCCTGCATGGAGCTATGGTTCGGGAGCTCTGGAGTTGGGCCCCTGGAGCTGGTGTTGGGGCTCCCAGGGGTTGGGCCCGTGGAGCTGGTGTTGGGGCCCCAGGGGTTAGGCCCCTGGCGCTATGGTTCTTGCGCTCAGGGGTTGGGCCCTTGGAGCTGGGGTGGGGGCCCCCAGTGGTTAGGCCCCTGGAACTATGGTTCGGGCACTCAGGGGTAGGGCCCGTGCAGCTGGTGTTGGGGCCCCCAGGGGTTAGGCCCCTGGAGGTATTGTTCGGGCGCTCAGGGGTTGGGCCCTTTGAGCTGGTGTTGGGCCCACAGGGAATAGACCCCTGGAGCTACGGTTCGGGCGCTAAGGGGTTGGGCCCCTGGAGCGATGGTTCGGGCGCTCAGGGGTTGTGCCCCTGGAGCTGGTGTTGGGGACCCCAGGGGTTGGGCTCCTGGGGCTGGGGTTGGGGCCCCCAGGGGTTAGGCTCCTGGAGCTATGGTTCGGGTGCTCAGGGGTTGGGCCGTTGGAGCTGGGGTGGGGGCCCCCAGGGGTTAGGCCTCTGCAGCTATGGTTCGGGCGCTCAGGGGTTGGACCCCTGGAGCTGGGGCTGGAGCCCCCGGGGGTTAGACCCCTGGAGCTATATTTCGGGCGCTCAGGGGTTGGACCCCTGGAGCTGGTGTTGGGGCCCCTGACCTATAGTCACCCCCTGCTCTCCCATCCCCCACACAGACAGTCCCCACTCCATCACAGTAATGCCCAGAGCATTTCACGCATGGAGCAACAGGAACACTGTGTGGCAATGCAGGGTAATGGCCAGAGCATTTGCTGCATGGAGCAAGAATGACACCGTGTGACCACATAGGGTAATGCACAGAGCATTTCCCCGCATGGAGCAACAGTGACACCTTGTGATCACGCAGGGCAATGCACAGAGCATTTCCTGCATGGAGCTATGGTTCGGGAACTCTGGGGTTGGGCCCCTAGAGCTGGTGTTGGGGTTCCCAGGGGTTGAGCCCCTGGAGCTGGTGTTGGGGCCCCAGGGGTTAGGCGCCTGGCGCTATGGTTCAGGCACTCAGGGGTAGGGCCCGAGGAGTTGGTGTTGGGGCGCCCAGGGGTTAGGCCCCTGGAGGTATTGTTCGGGCGCTCAGGGGTTGGGTCCTTGGAGCTGGTGTTGGGCCCCCAGGGGTTATGCCCCTGGAGGTATCGTTCGGGCGCTCAGGGTTTGGGCCCTTGGAGCTTGTTTTGGGGCCCCCAGGGTTTAGGCCCCTGGAGCTATGGTTCGGGCGCTCAGGGTTTGGGCCCTTGGAGCTGGTTTTGGGGCTCCCAGGGATTAGGCTCCTGGAGCTATGGTTCGGGCGCTCAGGGGTTGGGCCCCTGGAGCTGGTGTTAAGGCCACCGGGGTTGGACCCCTGGAGCTGGTGTTGGGGCCCCAGGGGTTAGGCCCCTGGAGCTATGGTTCGGGGGCTCATGTTTTGGGCACTTGGAGCTGGGGCGGGGGCCCCCAGGGGTTAGGCCCCTGTAGCTATGGTTCGAGCGCTCAGGGGTTAGGCCCCTGGAGCTGGTGTTGGGTCCCCCAGGGGTTAGACCCCTGGAGGTATTTTTCGAGCCCTCAGGGGTTGGGCCTCTGGAGCTGGTGTTGCGGCCCCCAGGGGTTAGGCCCCTGGAGCTATGGTTCGGGCGCTCATTGGTTGGGCCCCTGGAGCTGGTGTTGGGGCCCCCAGGGGTTGGGCACCCGTAGCTGCTGTTGGGGCCCCCAGGGGTTGGGCCCATGGAGCTGGGGTTCGGGCCCCCAGGGGTTAGGCCCCTGGAGATATGGTTCGGGCGCTCAGGTGTTGGGCCCCTGGAGCTATGGTTCGGGCGCTCAGGGGTTGGGCCCTTGGAGCTGGTTTTGGGGCCCCCAGGGTATAGGCCCCTGGAGCTATGGTTCGGGCGCTCAGGGGTTATGCCCCTGGAGCTGGTGTTAGAGCCCCCAGGGGTTGGACCCCTGGAGCTGGTGTTGGGGCCCCAGGGGCTAGGCCCCTGGAGCTATGGTTCGGGCGCTCAGGGGTTGGGCCCCTGGAGCTCTTGTTGGGGCCCCCACGGGTTGGGCCCCTGGAGCTGGTGTTGGGGCCCCAGGGGTTAGGCTCCTGGAGCTATGGTTCGGGCGCTCAGGGGTTGGGCCCCTGGAGCTATGGCTCGGGCGCTCAGGGGTTTGGCCTCTGCAGCTGGGGTTGGGGCCCCTGGGGGTTAGGCCCCTAGAGCTATGGTTCGGGCGCTCAGGGGTTGGGGCCCCGGAGCTGGTGTTGGGGCCTCCAGGGGTTGGGCCCCTGGAGCTGGTGTTGGGTTCCCAGGGATTAGGCCCCTGGAGCTATGATTCGGGCGCTCAGGGGTTAGGCCCCTGGAGCTATGGTTCGGGCGCTCAGCGGTTGGGCCCTTGGAGCTGGGGTGGGGGCCCCCAGGGTTTAGGCCCCTGGAGCTGTGGTTCGGGCGCTCAGGGGTTGGGCCCCTGGAGCTGGTGTTGAGTCTCCCAGGGGTTAGGCCCCTGGAGCTATGTTTCGGGCGCTCAGGGGTTGGGCCCCTGGAGCTGGTGTTGGGGCCCCTGACCTAAAGTCACCCCCTGCTCTCCCATCCCCCACACAGACAGTCCCCACTCCTTGAAAGTAATGCCCAGAGCATTTCACGCATGTAGACAACAGGAACACTGTGTGGCCATGCAGGGTAATGCCCAGAGCATTTGCTGCATGGAGGAAGAGTGACACCGTTAGACCACATAGGGTAATGCACAGAGCATTTCCCCGCATGGAGCAACAGTGACACCATGTAGCCACACAGGGGAATACACAGAGCATTTCCCCGCATGGAGCAACAGTGACACCTTGTGGTCACGCAGGGTAATGCACAGAGCATTTCCTGCATGGAGCTATGGTTCGGGAGCTCTGGAGTTGGGCCCCTGGAGCTGGTGTTGGGGCTCCCAGGGGTTGGGCCCGTGGAGCTGGTGTTGGGGCCCCAGGGGTTAGGCCCCTGGCGCTATGGTTCTTGCGCTCAGGGGTTGGGCCCTTGGAGCTGGGGTGGGGACCCCCAGTGGTTAGGCCCCTGGAACTATGGTTCGGGCACTCAGGGGTAGGGCCTGTGCAGCTGGTGTTGGGGCCCCCAGGGGTTAGTCCCCTGGAGGTATTGTTCGGGCGCTCAGGGGTTGGGCCCTTTCAGCTGGTGTTGGGCCCACAGGGAATAGACCCCTGGAGCTACGGTTCGGGCGCTAAGGGGTTAGGCCCCTGGAGGTATTGTTCGGGCGCTCAGGGGTTGGGCCTTTTGAGCTGGTGTTGGGCCGCCAGGGTTTAGGCCCCTGGAGCTATGGTTCGGGCGCTCAGGGGTCGGGCCCCTGGAGTGATGGTTCGGGCGCTCATTGGTTGGTCCCCTGGAGCTGGTGTTGGGGACCCCAGGGGTTGGGCTCCTGGGGCTGGGGTTGGGGACCCCAGGCGTTAGGCTCCTGGAGCTATGGTTCGGGTGCTCAGGGGTTGGGCCGTTGGAGCTGGGGTGGGGGCCCCCAGGGGTTAGGCCTCTGCAGCTATGGTTCGGGCTCTCAGGGGTTGGACCCCTGGAGCTGGGGCTGGAGCCCCCGGGGGTTAGACCCCTGGAGCTATGGTTCGGGCGCTCAGGGGTTGGACCCCTGGAGCTGGTGTTGGGGCCCCTGACCTATAGTCACCCCCTGCTCTCCCATCCCCCACACAGACAGTCTCCACTCCATCACAGTAATGCCCAGAGCATTTCACGCATGGAGCAACAGGAACACTGTGTGGCTATGCAGGGTAATGCCCAGAGCATTTGCTGCATGGAGCAAGAGTGACACCGTGTGACCACATAGGGTAATGCACAGAGCATTTCCCCGCATGGAGCAACAGTGACACCATGTAGCCACACAGGGTAATACACAGAGCATTTCCCCACATTGAGCAACAGTGACACCTTGAAGTCACGCAGGGTAAGGCACAGAGCATTTCCTGCATGGAGCTATGATTCGGGAGCTCTGGAGTTGGGCCCCTGGAGCTGGTGTTGGGGCCCCAGGGGATAGGCCCCTGGAGCTATGTTTCGGGCACTCAGGTGTAGGGCCCGTGCAGCTGGTGTTGGGGAGCCCCAGGGGTTAGGCCCCTGGAGGTATTGTTCGGGCGCTCAGGGGTTGGGCCCTTTGAGCTGGTGTTGGGCCCCCAGGGATTAGGCCCCTGGAGCTATGGTTCGGGCGCTCAGGGGTTGGGCCCCTGGAGCGATGGTTCGGGCGCTCAGGGGTTGGGCCCCTGGAGCTGGTGTTGGGGCCCCCAGGGGTTGGGCCCCTGGAGCTGGGGTTCGGGCCCCCAGGGGTTAGGCCCCTGGAGATTTGGTTCGGGCGCTCAGGGGTTGGGCCCCTGGAGCTATGGTTCGGGCGCTCAGGGGTTGGGCCCCTGGAGCTGTGGTCGAGGGCCCCAGGGTTTGGGCCCCTGGAGCTGGGGTGTTGGCCTTCATAGGTTAGGGCCCTTGAGCTATGGTTCGGGCGCTCAGGGGTTGGGCCCCTGGAGCTGGTGTTAGGGCCCCCAGGGGTTGGACCCCTTTAGCTGGTGTTGGGGCACTAGGGGTTAGGCCCCTGGAGCTATGGTTCGGGCGCTCAGGGGTTGGGCCCCTGGACCTCTTGTTGGGGCCCCCAGGGGTTGGGCCCCTGGAGCTGGTGTTGGGGCCCCAGGGGTTAGGCCCCTGGAGCTGGTGTTGGGGCCCCAGGGATTAGGCCCCTGGAGCGATGGTTCGGGCGCTCAGGGGTTGGGCCCCTGGAGCTGGTGTTGGGGCCCCTGACCTAAAGTCACCCCCTGCTCTCCCATCCCCCACACAGACAGTCCCCACTCCATCGCAGTAATGCCCAGAGCATTTCACGCATGGAGCAACAGGAACACTGTGTGGCCATGCAGGGTAATGCCCAGACCATTTGCTCCATGGAGCAAGAGTGACACCGTGTGACCAAATAGGGTAATGCACAGAGCATTTCCCCGCATGGAGCAACAGTGTCACCTTGTGGTAACGCAGGGTAATACACAGAGTATTTTCTGCATGGAGCTATGGTTCGGGGGCTCTGGAGTTGGGCCCCTGGAGCTGGTGTTGGGGCTCCCAGGGGTTGGGCCCGTGGAGCTGGTGTTGGGGCCCCAGGGGTTAGGCCCCTGGCGCTATGGTTCGGGCGCTCAGGGGTTGGGCCCTTGGAGCGGGGGTGGGGGCCCCCAGTGGTTAGGCCCCTGGAGCTATGGTTCGGGCGCTCAGGGGTTGGGCCCCTGGAGCGATGGTTCGGGCGCTCAGGGGTTGGGCCCCTGGAGCTGGTGTTGGGGCCCCCAGGGGTTGGGCTCCTGGGGCTGGGGTTGGGGCCCCCAGGGGTTAGGCCCCTGGACCTATGGTTCGGGTGCTCAGGGGTTGGGCCGTTGGAGCTCAGGTGGGGGCCCCCAGGGGTCAGGCCCCTGCAGCCATGGTTCGGGAGCTCAGGGGTTGGACCCCTGGAGCTGGGGCTGGAGCCCCCGGGGGTTAGACCCCTGGAGCTATGTTTCGGGCGCTCCGGCGTTGGGCCCCTGGAGCTGGTGTTGGGGCCCCCAGGGGTTGGGCCCCTGGAGCTGGGGTTCGGGACACCAGGGGTTAGGCCCCTGGAGCTATGGTTCGGGCGCTCAGTGTTTGGGCCCCTGGAGCTATGGTTCAGGAGCTCAGGGGTTGGGCCCTTGGAGCTGTGGTCGAGGGCCCCAGGGTTTGGGACCCTGGAGCTGGGGTGTTGGCCCCCAGAGGTTAGGGCCCTTGAGCTATGGTTCGGGCGCTCAGGGGTTGGGCCCCTGGAGCTGGTGTTAGGGCCCCCAGGGGTTGGACCCCTTTAGCTGGTGTTGGGGCCCCAGGGGTTAGGCCCCTGGAGCTATGGTTCGGGCACTCAGGGGTTGGGCCCCTGGAGCTATGGTTCGGGCGCTCAGGGGTTGGGCCCCTGGAGCGATGGTTCGGGCGCTCAGGGGCTGGGCCCCTGGAGCTGGTGTTGGGGCCCCCAGGGGTTGTTCCCCTGGAGCTGGGGTTCGGGCCCCCAGGGGTTAGGCCCCTGGAGATTTGGTTCGGGCGCTCAGGGGTTGGGCCCCTGGAGCTATGGTTCGGGCGCTCAGGGGTTGGGCCCCTGGAGCTGTGGTCGAGGGCCCCAGGGTTTGGGCCCCTGGAGCTGGGGTGTTGGCCCCCATAGGTTAGGGCCCTTGAGCTATGGTTCGGGCGCTCAGGGGTTGGGCCCCTGGAGCTGGTGTTAGGGCCCCCAGGGGTTGGGCCCGTGGAGCTGGTGTTGGGGCCCCAGGGGTTAGGCCCCTGGCGCTATGGTTCTTGCGCTCAGGGGTTGGGCCCTTGGAGCTGTGGTGGGGGCCCCCAGTGGTTAGGCCCCTGGAACTATGGTTCGGGCACTCAGGGGTAGGGCCCGTGCAGCTGGTGTTGGGGCCCCCAGGGGTTAGGCCCCTGGAGGTATTGTTCGGGCGCTCAGGGGTTGGGCCCTTTGAGCTGGTGTTGGGCCCACAGGGAATAGACCCCTGGAGCTACGGTTCGGGCGCTCAGGGGTTGGGCCCCTGGAGCGATGGTTCGGGCGCTCAGGGGTTGGGCCCCTGGAGCTGGTGTTGGGGACCCCAGGGGTTGGGCTCCTGGGGCTGGGGTTGGGGCCCCCAGGGGTTAGGCTCCTGGAGCTATGGTTCGGGTGCTCAGGGGTTGGGCCGTTGGAGCTGGGGTGGGGGCCCCCAGGGGTTAGGCCCCTGCAGCTATGGTTCGGGCGCTCAGGGGTTGGACCCCTGGAGCTGGGGCTGGAGCCCCCGGGGGTTAGACCCCTGGAGCTATGGTTCGGGCGCTCAGGGGTTGGACCCCTGGAGCTGGTGTTGGGGCCCCTGACCTATAGTCACCCCCTGCTCTCCCATCCCCCACACAGACAGTCCCCACTCCATCACAGTAATGCCCGGAGCATTTCACGCATGGAGCAACAGGAACACTGTGTGGCAATGCAGGGTAATGGCCAGAGCATTTGCTGCATGGAGCAAGAGTTACACCGTGTGACCACATAGGGTAATGCACAGAGCATTACCCCGCATGGAGCAACAGTGACACCTTGTGATCACGCAGGGTAATGCACAGAGCATTTCCTGCATGGAGCTATGGTTCGGGAGCTCTGGGGTTGGGCCCCTAGAGCTGGTGTTGGGGCTCCCAGGGGTTGAGCCCCTGGAGCTGGTGTTGGGGCCCCAGGGGTTAGGCGCCTGGCGCTATGGTTCAGGCACTCAGGGGTAGGGCCCGAGGAGTTGGTGTTGGGGCGCCCAGGGGTTAGGCCCCTGGAGGTATTGTTCGGGCGCTCAGGGGTTGGGTCCTTGGAGCTGGTGTTGGGCCCCCAGGGGTTATGCCCCTGGAGGTATCGTTCGGGCGCTCAGGGTTTGGGCCCTTGGAGCTTGTTTTGGGGCCCCCAGGGTTTAGGCCCCTGGAGCTATGGTTCGGGCGCTCAGGGGTTGGGCCCTTGGAGCTGGTTTTGGGGCTCCCAGGGATTAGGCTTCTGGAGCTATGGTTCGGGCGCTCAGGGGTTGGGCTCCTGGAGCTGGTGTTAAGGCCACCGGGGTTGGACCCCTGGAGCTGGTGTTGGGGCCCCAGGGGTTAGGCCCCTGGAGCTATGGTTCGGGGGCTCATGTTTTGGGCACTTGGAGCTGGGGTGGGGGCCCCCAGGGGTTAGGCCCCTGTAGCTATGGTTCGAGCGTTCAGGGGTTAGGCCCCTGGAGCTGGTGTTGGGTCCCCCAGGGGTTAGACCCCTGGAGGTATTTTTCGAGCCCTCAGGGGTTGGGCCTCTGGAGCTGGTGTTGCGGCCCCCAGGGGTTAGGCCCCTGGAGCTATGGTTCGGGCGCTCATTGGTTGGGCCCCTGGAGCTGGTGTTGGGGCCCCCAGGGGTTGGGCACCCGTAGCTGCTGTTGGGGCCCCCAGGTGTTGGGCCCATGGAGCTGGGGTTCGGGCCCCCAGGGGTTAGGCCCCTGGAGATATGGTTCGGGCGCTCAGGTGTTGGGCCCCTGGAGCTATGGTTCGGGCGCTCAGGGGTTGGGCCCTTGGAGCTGGTTTTGGGGCCCCCAGGGGTTAGGCCCCTGGAGCTATGGTTCGGGCGCTCAGGGGTTGGGCCCCTGGAGCTGGTGTTAGGGCTCCCAGGGGTTGGACCCCTGGAGCTGGTGTTGGGGCCCCAGGGGCTAGGCCCCTGGAGCTATGGTTCGGGCGCTCAGGGGTTGGGCCCCTGGAGCTCTTGTTGGGGCCCCCAGGGGTTGGGCCCCTGGAGCTGGTGTTGGGGCCCCAGGGGTTAGGCTCCTGGAGCTATGGTTCGGGCGCTCAGGGGTTGGGCCCCTGGAGCTATGGCTCGGGCGCTCAGGGGTTTGGCCCCTGCAGCTGGGGTTGGGGCCCCTGGGGGTTAGGCCCCTAGAGCTATGGTTCGGGCGCTCAGGGGTTGGGGCCCCGGAGCTGGTGTTGGGGCCTCCAGGGGTTGGGCCCCTGGAGCTGGTGTTGGGTCCCCAGGGATTAGGCCCCTGGAGCTATGATTCGGGCGCTCAGGGGTTAGGCCCCTGGAGCTATGGTTCGGGCGCTCAGCGGTTGGGCCCTTGGAGCTGGGGTGGGGGCCCCCAGGGTTTAGGCCCCTGGAGCTGTGGTTCGGGCGCTCAGGGGTTGGGCCCCTGGAGCTGGTGTTGGGTCTCCCAGGGGTTAGGCCCCTGGAGCTATGTTTCGGGCGCTCAGGGGTTGGGCCCCTGGAGCTGGTGTTGGGGCCCCTGACCTAAAGTCACCCCCTGCTCTCCCATCCCCCACACAGACAGTCCCCACTCCTTCAAAGTAATGCCCAGAGCATTTCACGCATGTAGACAACAGGAACACTGTGTGGCCATGCAGGGTAATGCCCAGAGCATTTGCTGCATGGAGGAAGAGTGACACCGTTAGACCACATAGGGTAATGCACAGAGCATTTCCCCGCATGGAGCAACAGTGACACCATGTAGCCACACAGGGTAATACACAGAGCATTTCCCCGCATGGAGCAACAGTGACACCTTGTGGTCACGCAGGGTAATGCACAGAGCATTTCCTGCATGGAGCTATGGTTCGGGAGCTCTGGAGTTGGGCCCCTGGAGCTGGTGTTGGGGCTCCCAGGGGTTGGGCCCGTGGAGCTGGTGTTGGGGCCCCAGGGGTTAGGCCCCTGGCGCTATGGTTCGGGCGCTCAGGGGTTGGGCCCTTGGAGCTGGGGTGGGGACCCCCAGTGGTTAGGCCCCTGGAACTATGGTTCGGGCACTCAGGGGTAGGGCCTGTGCAGCTGGTGTTGGGGCCCCCAGGGGTTAGTCCCCTGGAGGTATTGTTCGGGCGCTCAGGGGTTGGGCCCTTTCAGCTGGTGTTGGGCCCACAGGGAATAGACCCCTGGAGCTACGGTTCGGGCGCTAAGGGGTTAGGCCCCTGGAGGTATTGTTCGGGCGCTCAGGGGTTGGGCCTTTTGAGCTGGTGTTGGGCCGCCAGGGTTTAGGCCCCTGGAGCTATGGTTCGGGCGCTCAGGGGTCGGGCCCCTGGAGTGATGGTTCGGGCGCTCATTGGTTGGTCCCCTGGAGCTGGTGTTGGGGACCCCAGGGGTTGGGCTCCTGGGGCTGGGGTTGGGGACCCCAGGCGTTAGGCTCCTGGAGCTATGGTTCGGGTGCTCAGGGGTTGGGCCGTTGGAGCTGGGGTGGGGGCCCCCAGGGGTTAGGCCTCTGCAGCTATGGTTCGGGCTCTCAGGGGTTGGACCCCTGGAGCTGGGGCTGGAGCCCCCGGGGGTTAGACCCCTGGAGCTATGTTTCGGGCGCTCAGGGGTTGGACCCCTGGAGCTGGTGTTGGGGCCCCTGACCTATAGTCACCCCCTGCTCTCCCATCCCCCACACAGACAGTCTCCACTCCATCACAGTAATGCCCAGAGCATTTCACGCATGGAGCAACAGGAACACTGTGTGGCTATGCAGGGTAATGCCCAGAGCATTTGCTGCATGGAGCAAGAGTGACACCGTGTGACCACATAGGGTAATGCACAGAGCATTTCCCCGCATGGAGCAACAGTGACACCATGTAGCCACACAGGGTAATACACAGAGCATTTCCCCACATTGAGCAACAGTGACACCTTGAAGTCACGCAGGGTAAGGCACAGAGCATTTCCTGCATGGAGCTATGATTCGGGAGCTCTGGAGTTGGGCCCCTGGAGCTGGTGTTGGGGCCCCAGGGGATAGGCCCCTGGAGCTATGTTTCGGGCACTCAGGTGTAGGGCCCGTGCAGCTGGTGTTGGGGAGCCCCAGGGGTTAGGCCCCTGGAGGTATTGTTCGGGCGCTCAGGGGTTGGGCCCTTTGAGCTGGTGTTGGGCCCCCAGGGATTAGGCCCCTGGAGCTATGGTTCGGGCGCTCAGGGGTTGGGCCCCTGGAGCGATGGTTCGGGCGCTCAGGGGTTGGGCCCCTGGAGCTGGTGTTGGGGCCCCCAGGGGTTGGGCCCCTGGAGCTGGGGTTCGGGCCCCCAGGGGTTAGGCCCCTGGAGATTTGGTTCGGGCGCTCAGGGGTTGGGCCCCTGGAGCTATGGTTCGGGCGCTCAGGGGTTGGGCCCCTGGAGCTGTGGTCGAGGGCCCCAGGGTTTGGGCCCCTGGAGCTGGGGTGTTGGCCTTCATAGGTTAGGGCCCTTGAGCTATGGTTCGGGCGCTCAGGGGTTGGGCCCCTGGAGCTGGTGTTAGGGCCCCCAGGGGTTGGACCCCTTTAGCTGGTGTTGGGGCCCCAGGGGTTAGGCCCCTGGAGCTATGGTTCGGGCGCTCAGGGGTTGGGCCCCTGGACCTCTTGTTGGGGCCCCCAGGGGTTGGGCCCCTGGAGCTGGTGTTGGGGCCCCAGGGGTTAGGCCCCTGGAGCTGTTGTTGGGGCCCCAGGGATTAGGCCCCTGGAGCGATGGTTCGGGCGCTCAGGGGTTGGGCCCCTGGAGCTGGTGTTGGGGCCCCTGACCTAAAGTCACCCCCTGCTCTCCCATCCCCCACACAGACAGTCCCCACTCCATCACAGTAATGCCCAGAGCATTTCACGCATGGAGCAACAGGAACACTGTGTGGCCATGCAGGGTAATGCCCAGACCATTTGCTCCATGGAGCAAGAGTGACACCGTGTGACCACATAGGGTAATGCACAGAGCATTTCCCCGCATGGAGCAACAGTGACACCTTGTGGTAACGCAGGGTAATACACAGAGTATTTCCTGCATGGAGCTATGGTTCGGGGGCTCTGGAGTTGGGCCCCTGGAGCTGGTGTTGGGGCTCCCAGGGGTTGGGCCCGTGGAGCTGGTGTTGGGGCCCCAGGGGTTAGGCCCCTGGCGCTATGGTTCGGGCGCTCAGGGGTTGGGCCCTTGGAGCGGGGGTGGGGGCCCCCAGGGGTTAGGCCCCTGGAGCTATGGTTCGGGCGCTCAGGGGTTGGGCCCCTGGAGCGATGGTTCGGGCGCTCAGGGGTTGGGCCCCTGGAGCTGGTGTTGGGGCCCCCAGGGGTTGGGCTCCTGGGGCTGGGGTTGGGGCCCCCAGGGGTTAGGCCCCTGGACCTATGGTTCGGGTGCTCAGGGGTTGGGCCGTTGGAGCTCAGGTGGGGGCCCCCAGGGGTCAGGCCCCTGCAGCCATGGTTCGGGAGCTCAGGGGTTGGACCCCTGGAGCTGGGGCTGGAGCCCCCGGGGGTTAGACCCCTGGAGCTATGTTTCGGGCGCTCCGGCGTTGGGCCCCTGGAGCTGGTGTTGGGGCCCCCAGGGGTTGGGCCCCTGGAGCTGGGGTTCGGGACCCCAGGGGTTAGGCCCCTGGAGATTTGGTTCGGGCGCTCAGGGTTTGGGCCCCTGGAGCTATGGTTCGGGCGCTCAGGGGTTGGGCCCCTGGAGCTGTGGTCGAGGGCCCCAGGGTTTGGGCCCCTGGAGCTGGGGTGTTGGCCCCCAGAGGTTAGGGCCCTTGAGCTATGGTTCGGGCGCTCAGGGGTTGGGCCCCTGGAGCTGGTGTTAGGGCCCCCAGGGGTTGGACCCCTTTAGCTGGTGTTGGGGCCCCAGGGGTTAGGCCCCTGGAGCTATGGTTCGGGCACTCAGGGGTTGGGCCCCTGGAGCTATGGTTCGGGCGCTCAGGGGTTGGGCCCCTGGAGCGATGGTTCGGGCGCTCAGGGGCTGGGCCCCTGGAGCTGGTGTTGGGGCCCCCAGGGGTTGTTCCCCTGGAGCTGGGGTTCGGGCCCCCAGGGGTTAGGCCCCTGGAGATTTGGTTCGGGCGCTCAGGGGTTGGGCCCCTGGAGCTATGGTTCGGGCGCTCAGGGGTTGGGCCCCTGGAGCTGTGGTCGAGGGCCCCAGGGTTTGGGCCCCTGGAGCTGGGGTGTTGGCCCCCAGAGGTTAGGGCCCTTGAGCTATGGTTCGGGCGCTCAGGGGTTGGGCCCCTGGAGCTGGTGTTAGGGCCCCCAGGGGTTGGACCCCTTTAGCTGGTGTTGGGGCACCAGGAGTTAGGCCCCTGGAGCTATGGTTCGGGCGCTCAGGGGTTGGGCCCCTGGACCTCTTGTTGGGGCCCCCAGGGGTTGGGCCCCTGGAGCTGGTGTTGGGGCCCCTGACCTAAAGTCACCCCCTGCTCTCCCATCCCCCACACAGACAGTCCCCACTCCATCGCAGTAATGCCCAGAGCATTTCACGCATGGAGCAACAGGAACACTGTGTGGCCATGCAGGGTAATGCCCAGACCATTTGCTCCATGGAGCAAGAGTGACACCGTGTGACCAAATAGGGTAATGCACAGAGCATTTCCCCGCATGGAGCAACAGTGACACCTTGTGGTAACGCAGGGTAATACACAGAGTATTTTCTGCATGGAGCTATGGTTCGGGGGCTCTGGAGTTGGTGTTGGGGCTCCCAGGGGTTGGGCCCGTGGAGCTGGTGTTGGGGCCCCAGGGGTTAGGCCCCTGGCGCTATGGTTCTGGCGCTCAGTGGTTGGGCCCCTGGAGCTGGTGTTGGGGCCCCCAGGGGTTGGGCCGTTGGAGCTGGGGTGGGGGCCCCCAGGGGTTAGGCCCCTGCAGCTATGGTTCGGGCGCTCAGGTGTTGGACCCCTGGAGCTGGGGCTGGAGCCCCCGGGGGTTAGACCCCTGGAGCTATGGTTCGGGCGCTCAGGGGTTGGGCCCCTGGAGCTATAGTTCGGGCGCTCAGGGGTTGGGCCCCTGGAGCTGGGGTCGAGGGCCCCAGGGGTTGGGCCCCTGGAGCTGGGGTTGGGGCCCCCGGGCGTTAGGCCCCTGGAGCTATGGTTCGGGCTCTCAGGGGTTGGGCCCTTGGAGCTGGTGTTGGGGCCCCCAGGGGTTGGGCCCCTGGAGCTGGGGTTGGGGCACCCAGGGGTTAGGTCCCTGGAGCTATGGTTCGGGCGCTGAGGGGTTGGGCCCTTGGAGCTGGTGTTGGGGCCCCCAGGGGTTTGGCCCCTGGAGCTGGGGTTGGGTCCCCTATGGGTTAGGCCCCTGGAGCTATGGTTCGGGCGCTCAGGGGTTGGGCCCCTGGAGCTGGGGTTGGGGCACCCAGGGGTTAGAACCCTGGAGCTATGGTTCGGGCGCTGAGGGGTTGGGCCCCTGGAGCTGGTTTTGGGGCCCCCAGTGGTTGGGCCCCTGGAGCTGGTGTTGGGGCCCTCAGGGGTTGGGCCCCTGGAGCTTGGGTTCGGGCCCCCAGGTGTTAGGCCCCTGGAGATATGGTTCGGGCTCTCAGGGGTTGGGCACCTGGAGCTGCTGTTGGGTCCCCGAGGGGTTAGGACCCTGGAGCTGGGGTTGGGGCTCCCGTGCGTTAGGCCCCTGGAGCTATGGTTCGGACTCTCAGCGGTTGGGCTCTTGGAGCTGGTGTTGGGGCCCCCAGGGGTTGGGCCCCTGGAGCTGGGGTTGGGGCCCCTATGGGTTAGGCCCCTGGAGCTATGGTTCGGGCGCTCAGGGGTTGGGCCCCTGGAGCTGGGGTTGGGGCACCCAGGGGTTAGGTCCCTGGAGCTATGGTTCGGGTGCTGAGGGGTTGGGCCCTTGGAGCTGGTGTTGGGGCCCCCAGGGGTTGGGCCCCTGGAGCTGGGGTTGGGGCCCCTATGGGTTAGGCCCCTGGAGCTATGGTTCGGGTGCTCAGGGGTTGGGCCGTTGGAGCTGGGGTGGGGGCCCCCAGGGGTTAGGCCCCTGCAGCTATTGTTCGGGCGCTCAGGGGTTCGACCCCTGGAGCTGGGGCTGGAGCCCCCGGGGGTTGGGCCCCTGGAGCTGGTGTTGGGGCCCCCAGGGTTTGGGCCCCTGGAGCTTTGGTTCGGGCCCCCAGGGGTTGTGCCCCTGGAGCTGGTGTTGGGGCCCCCAGGGGTTGGGCCCCTGGAGCTGGTGTTGGGGCCCCCAGGGGTTGGGCCCCTGGAGCTATCTTTCGGGCCCCCAGGGGTTGGGCCCCTGGAGCTGGTGTTGGGGCCCCCAGGGGTTGGGCCCCTGGAGCTGGTGTTGGGGCCCCCATGGGTTGGGCCTCTGGAGCTATGGTTCAGGCCCCCAGGGTTTGGGCCCCTTGAGCTGGTGTTGGGGCCCCCAGGGGTTGGGCCCCTGGAGCTATGGTTCGGGCCCCCAGGGGTTGGGCCCCTAGATCTGGTTTTGAGGCCCCAAGGGGTTGGACCCCTGGAGCTGGTGTTGGGGCCCCAAGGGGTTGGGCCCCTGGAGCTATGGTTCGGGCCCCCAGGGGTTGAGCCCCTGGAGATGGTGTTGGGGCCCCAAGGGGCTGGGCACCTGGAGCTGCTGTTGGGTCCCCGAGGGGTTAGG
This sequence comes from Gopherus flavomarginatus, assembly GCF_025201925.1. Classification (NCBI taxonomy): domain Eukaryota; kingdom Metazoa; phylum Chordata; order Testudines; family Testudinidae; genus Gopherus; species Gopherus flavomarginatus. The sequence continues at coordinate 37,349 of NW_026114627.1, read as the reverse complement.
GCCCTGGAGCTGGTGTTGGGGCCCGAGGGGTTAGGCCCCTGGAGCTATGATTCGGGCGCTCAGGGGTTAGGCCTTTGGAGCTATGGTTCGGGCGCTCAGGGGTTGGGCCCTTGGAGCTGAGGTGGGGGCCCCCAGGGGTTAGGCCCCTGGAGCTGTGGTTCAGGCGCTCAGGGGATGGGCCCCTGGTGCTGGTGTTGGGTCTCCCAGGGGTTAGGCCCCTGGAGGTATTGTTCGGGCGCTCAGGGGTTGGGTTCTTTCAGCTGGTGTTGGGCCCCCAGGGATTAGGCCCCTGGAGCTATGCTTCGGGCGCTAAGGGGTTGGGCCCCTGGAGCTGGTGTTGGGGACCCCAGGGGTTGGGCTCCTGGGGCTTGGGTTGGGGCCCCCAGGGGTTACGCTCCTGGAGCTATGGTTCGGGTGCTCAGGGGTTGGGCCGTTGGAGCTGGGGTGGGGGCCCCCAGGGGTTAGGCCCCTGCAGCTATGGTTCGGGTGCTCAGGGGTTGCACCCCTGGAGCTGGGGCTGGAGCCCCCGGGGGTTAGACCCCTGGAGCTATGGTTCGGGCGCTCAGGGGTTGGACCCCTGGAGCTGGTGTTGGGGCCCCTGACCTATAGTCACCCCCTGCTCTCCCATCCCCCACACAGACAGTCCCCACTCCATCACAGTAATGCCCAGAGCATTTCACGCATGGAGCAACAGGAACACTGTGTGGCCATGCAGGTTAATGCCCAGAGCATTTGCTGCATGGAGCAAGAGTGACACCGTGTGACCACATAGGGTAATGCACAGAGCATTTCCCCGCATGGAGCAATAGTGACACCATGTACCCACACAGGGTAATACACAGAGCATTTCCCCGCATGGAGCAACAGTTAACCTTGTGGTCACGCAGTGGTGAGGCACCTGTAGCTATGGTTCGAGCGCTCAGGGGTTGGGCCCGTGGAGCTATGGTTCGGGAGCTCTGGGGTTGGGCCCCTGGAGCTGGTGTTGGGGCCCCCAGGGGTTGGGCCCCTGGAGCTGGGGTTCGGGCCCCCAGGGGTTAGGCCCCTGGGGATTTGGTTCGGGCGCTCAGGGGTTGGGACCCCTGGAGCTATGGTTCGGGCGCCCAGGGGTTGGGCCCCTGGAGCTGTGGTGGAGGGCTCCAGGGTTTGGGCCCCTGGAGCTGAGGTGTTGGCCCCCAGAGGTTAGGGCCCTTGAGCTATGGTTCGTGCGCTCAGGGGTTGGGCCCTTGGAGCTTTTTTAAGGGCCCCCAGGGATTAGGCCCCTGGAGCTATGGTTCGGGCGCTCAGGGGTTGGGCCCCTGGAGCTGGTGTTAGGGCCCCCAGGGGTTGGACCCCTTTAGCTGGTGTTGGGGCCCCAGGGGTTCGGCCCCTGGAGCTATGGTTCGGGCGCTCAGGGGTTGGGCCCCTGGACCTCTTGTTGGGGCCCCCAGGGGTTGGGCCCCTGGAGCTGGTGTTGGGGCCCCAGGGGTTAGGCCCCTGGAGCTGTGGTTCGGGCGCTCAGGGGTTGGGCCCCTGGAACTGCGGTCGAGGGCTCCAGGGGTTTGGCCCCTGGACCTGGGGTTGGGGCCCCCGGGGGTTAGGCCCCTGGATCTATGGTTCGGGCGCTCAGGGGTTATGCCAATGAAGCTGGTATTGGGGCCCCCAGGGGTTGGGCCACTGGAGCTGGTGTTGGGGCTCCAGGGAATAGGCCCCTGGAGCGATGGTTCGGGCGGTCAGGGGTTGGGCCCCTGGAGCTGGTGTTGGGGCCCCTGACCTAAAGTCACCCCCTGCTCTCCCATCCCCCACACAGACAGTCCCCACTCCATCACAGTAATGCCCAGAGCATTTCACGCATGGAGCAACAGGAACACTGTGTGGCCATGCAGGGTAATGCCCAGAGGATTTGCTGCATGGAGCAAGAGTGACACCGTGTGACCACATAGGGTAATGCACAGAGCATTTCCCCGCATGGAGCAACAGTGACACCATGTAGCCACACAGGGTAATACACAGAGCATTTCCCCGCATGGAGCAACAGTGACACCTTGTGGTCATGCAGGGTAATACACACAGTATTTCCTGCATGGAGCTATGGTTCGGGGACTCTGGAGTTGGGCCCCTGGAGCTGGTGTTGGGGCTCCCAGGGGTTGGGCCCGTGGAGCTGGTGTTGGGGCCCCAGGGGTTAGGCCCCTGGCGCTATGGTTCGGGCGCTCAGGGGTTGGGCCCTTGGAGCTGGGGTGGGGGCCCCCAGTGGTTAGGCCCCTGGAGCTATGGTTCGGGCGCTCAGGGGTTGGGCCCCTGGAGCGATGGTTCGGGCGCTCAGGGGTTGGGCCTCTGGAGCTGGTGTTGGGGCCCCCAGGGGTTGGGCTCCTGGGGCTGGGGTTGGGGCCCCCAGGGGTTAGGCCCCTGGACCTATGGTTCGGGTGCTCAGGGGTTGGGCCGTTGGAGCTGGGGTGGGGACCCCCAGGGGTCAGGCCCCTGCAGCTATGGTTCGGGAGCTCAGGGGTTGGACCCCTGGAGCTGGGGCTGGAGCCCCCGGGGGTTAGACCCCTGGAGCTATGTTTCGGGCGCTCAGGGGTTGGGCCCCTGGAGCTATAGTTCGGGCGCTCAGGTGTTGGGCCCCTGGAGCTGGTGTCGAGGGCCCCAGGGGTTGGGCCCCTGGAGCTGGGGTTGGGGCCCCCGGGGGTTAGGATCCTGGAGCTATGGTTCGGGCGCTCAGGGGTTGGGCCCTTGGAGCTGTTGTTGGGGCCCCCAGGGCTTGGGCCCCTGGAGCTCGGGTTGGGGCCCCTATGGGTTAGGCCCCTGGAGCTAGTGTTGGGGCCCCCAGTGGTTGGGCCCCTGGAGCTGGGGTTGGGGCACCCAGGGGTTAGGACCCTGGAGCTATGGTTCGTGTGCTCAGGGGTTGGGACCCTGGAGCTGGTGTTAGGGTCCCCAGGGGTTGGAACCCTGGAGCTGGTGTTGGGGCCCCAGGGTTTAGGCCCCTGGAGCTATGGTTCGGGCGCTCAGGGGTTGGGCCCCTGGAGCTATGGTTCCGGTGCTCAGGGGTTGGGCCCCTGGAGCTGGTGTTGGGGCCCCCAGGGGTTGGGCCCTTGGAGCTGGGGTTGGGGCACCCAGGGGTTAGGACCCTGGAGCTATGGTTCGGGCGCTGAGGGGTTGGGCCTCTGGAGCTGGTTTTGGGGCCCCCAGGTGTTGGGCCCCTGGAGCTGGGGTTCGGGCCCCCAGGTGTTAGGCCCCTGGAGATATGGTTCGGGCTCTCAGGGGTTGGGCACCTGGAGCTGCTGTTGGGTCCCCGAGGGGTTAGGGCCCTGGAGCTGGTGTTGGGGCCCGTGGGGTTAGGCCCCTGGAGCTATGATTCGGGCGCTCAGGGGTTAGGCCCCTGGAGGTATTGTTCGGGCGCTCAGGCGTTGGGCCCTTGGAGCTGGTGTTGGGGCCCCCAGGGGTTAGGCCCCTGGAGCTATGTTTCGGGCGCTCAGGGGTTGGGCCCCTGGAGCTGGTGTTGGGGCCCCTGACCTAAAGTCACCCCCTGCTCTCCCATCCCCCACACAGACAGTCCCCACTCCATCACAGTAATGCCCAGAGCATTTCACGCATGGAGCAACAGGAACACTGTGTGGCCATGCAGGGTAATGCCCAGAGCATTTGCTGCATGGAGCAAGAGTGACACCGTGTGACCACATAGGGTAATGCACAGAGCATTACCCCGCATGGAGCAACAGTGACACCATGTAGCCACACAGGGTAATACACAGAGCATTTCCCCGCATGGAGCAACAGTGACACCTTGTGGTCACGCAGGGTAACGCACAGAGCACTTCCTGCATGGAGCTATGGTTCGGGAGCTCTGGAGTTGGGTCCCTGGAGCTGGTGTTGGGGCGCCCTGGGGTTGGGCCCCTGGAGCTATGGTTAGGGCGCTCTGGGGTTGCGCCCCTGGAGCTGGTGTTGGCGTCCCGAGGGGTTGGGCTCCTGGAGCTGGTGTTGGGGTCCCGAGGGGTTAGGCCCCTCGAGCTATGCTTCGGGCGCTCAGGGGTTGGGCCCCTCGACTGGTGTTGGGGCCCCCAGGGGTTGGGCCCCTGGAGCTGGTGTTGGGGCCCCAGGGGTTAGGCCCCTGGAGCTATGGTTCGGGCGATCAGGGGTTGGGCCCCTGGAGCTGGTGTTGGCTCTGTCAGCGGTTGGGCCCCTGGAGCTGTGGTTCGGGCTCTCAGGGGTTGGGCCCCTGGAGCTGGTGTTTGGGCCGTCAGGGGCTGGGCCCCTGGCGCTTGGGTTGGGGCCCCCAGGGGTTAGGCAACTGGAGCTATGCTTCGGACGCTGAGGGGTTGGGACTCTGGAGCTGGTTTTGGGGCCCCCAGGGGTTGGGCCCCTGGAGCTGGTGTTCTGGCCCCCAGGGGTTGGGCCCCTGGAGCTGGGGTTCGGGCCCCCAGGTGTTAGGCCCCTGGAGATATGGTTCGGGCTCTCAGGGGTTGGGCACCTGGAGCTGCTGTTGGGTCCCCGAGGGGTTAGGGCCCTGGAGCTGGTGTTGGGGCCCGAGGGGTTAGGCCCCTGGAGCTATGATTCGGACGCTCAGGGGTAAGGCCCCTGGAGCTATGGTTCGGGCGCTCAGGGGTTGGGCCCTTGGAGCTGGGGTGGGGGCCCCCAGGGGTTAGGCCCCTGGAGCTGTGGTTCGGGCGCTCAGGGGTTGGGCCCCTGGAGCTGGTGTTGGGTCTCCCAGGGGTTAGGCCCCTGGAGGTATTGTTCGGGCGCTCAGGGGTTGGGCCCCTGGAGCTGGTGTTGGGGCCCCTGACCTAAAGTCACCCCCTGCTCTCCCATCCCCCACACAGACAGTCCCCACTCCATCACAGTAATACCCAGAGCATTTGCTGCATGGAGCAAGAGTGACACCGTGTGACCACATAGGGTAATGCACAGAGCATTTCCCCGCATGGAGCAACAGTGACACCATGTAGCCACTCAGGGTAATACACAGAGCATTTCCCCGCATGGAGCAACAGTGACACCTTGTGGTCACGCAGGGTAACGCACAGAGCATTTCCTGCATGGAGCTATGGTTCGGGAGCTCTGGAGTTGGGCCTCTGGAGCTGGTATTGGGGCTCCCAGGGGTTGAGCCTGTGGAGCTGGTGTTGGGGCCCAGAGTGGTTAGGCCCCTGGAGCTATGGTTCGGGCACTCAGGGGTAGGGCCCGTGTAGCTGGTGTTGGGGCCCCCAGTGGTTAGGCCCCTGGAGCTATGGTTCGGGCTCTGAGGGGTTGAGCCCCTGGAGCTGGTGTTGGGGCCCCCTGGGGTTGGGCCCCTGGAGGTATGGTTAGAGCGCTCTGGGGTTGGGCCCCTGGAGCTGGTGTTGGCGTCCCGAGGGGTTGGGCTCCTGGAGCTGGTGTTGGGGCCCCAAGGGGTTAGGCCCCTCGAGCTATGCTTCGGGCGGTCAGGGGTTGGGCCCCTCGACTGGTGTTGGGGCCACCAGGGGCTGGCCCCTGGAGCTGGTGTAGGGGCCCCAGGGGTTAGGCCCCTGGAGCTATGGTTCGGGCGATCAGGGGTTGGGCCCCTGGAGCTGGTGTTGGGGCCGTCAGGGGTTGGGCCCCTGGAGCTTGGATTGGGGTCCCCAGGGGTTAGGCCCCTGGAGCTATGGTTCGGGCGCTCAGGTTTTGGGCCCTTGGAGCTGGGGTGGGGGCCCCCAGGGGTTAGGCCCCTGTAGCTATGGTTCGAGCGCTCACGGGTTGGGCCCCTGGAGCTCGTGTTGGGGCCCCCAGAGGTTAGGCCCCTGGAGCTATGGTTCAGGCGCTCAGGGGCTGGACTCCTGGAGCTGGTGTTGGAGCCCCCAGGGATTGGGCCCCCGGAGCTGGTGTGGGGGCCCCCAGGGATTGGGCCCCTGGAGCTGGGGTTCGGGCCCCCAGGGTTTAGGCCCCTGGAGATATGGTTCGGGCGTCCAGTTGTTGGGCCCCTGGAGCTATGGTTCGGGCGCTCAGGGGTTGGGCCCCTGGAGCTGTGGTCGAGGGCCCCAGGGGTTGGGCCCCTGGAGCTGGGGTTGGGGCCCCCAGGGGCTAGGGCCCTGGAGCTATGGTTCGTGCGCTCAGGGGTCGGGCCCCTGGAGCTGGTGTTAGGGCCCCCAGGGGTTGGACCCCTGGAGCTGGTGTTGGGGCCCCAGGGGTTAGGCACCTGGAGCTATGGTTCGGGCGCTCAGGGGTTGGGACCCTGGAGCTATGGTTCCGGTGCTCAGGGGTTGGGCCCCTGGAGCTGGGGTCGAGGGCTCCAGGGGTTTGGCCCCTAGACCTGGTGTTGGGGCCCCCGGGGGTTAGGCCCCTGGAGCTATGGTTCAGGCGCTCAGGGTTTGGGCCCCCGGAGCTGGTGTGGGGGCCCCCAGGGGTTGGGCCCCTGGAGCTGGGGTTCGGGCCCCCAGGGGTTAGGCCCCTGGAGATATGGTTCGGGCGCTCAGTTGTTGGGCCCCTGGAGCTATGGTTCGGGCGCTCAGGGGTTGGGCCCCTGGAGCTGTGGTCGAGGGCCCCAGGGGTTGGGCCCCTGGAGCTGGGGTTGGGGCCCCCAGGGGTTAGGGCCCTGGAGCTATGGTTCGTGCCCTCAGGGGTTGGGCCCTTGGTGCTGGTTTTGGGGCCCCCAGGGATAAGGCCCTTGGAGCTATGGTTCGGGCGCTCAGGGGTTGGGCCCCTGGAGCTGGTGTTAGGGCCCCCAGGGGTTGGACCCCTGGAGCTGGTGTTGGGGCCCCAGGGGTTAGGCCCCTGGAGCTATGGTTCGGGCGCTCAGGGGTTGGGCCCCTGGAGCTATGGTTCCGGTGCTCAGGGGTTGGGCCCCTGGAGCTGGGGTCGAGGGCTCCAGGGGTTTGGCCCCTGGACCTGGTGTTGGGGCCCCCGGGCGTTAGGCCCCTGGAGCTATGGTTCTGGCGCTCAGGGGTTGGGCCAATGAAGCTGGTGTTGGGGCCCCCAGGGTTGGGCCCCTGGAGCTGGTGTTGGGGCCCCAGGGATTAGGCCCCTGGAGCTATGGTTCAGGCGCTCAGGGGTTGTGCCCCTAGAGCTGGTGTTGGGGCCCCCAGGGATTGGGCCCTTGGAGCTGGTGTTGGGGCCCCAGGGGTTAGGCTTCTGGAGCTATGGTTCGGGCGCTCAGGGGTTGGGCCCCTGGAGCTATGGTTCGGGCTCTCAGGGGTTAGGCCCCTGGAGCTGGTGGTGGGGCCCCTAGGGTTTGGGCCCCTGGAGCTGTGGTTGCTGCCCCCAGGGGTTAGGCCCCTGGAGCTATGGTTCGGGCGCTCAGGGGTTGGGCCCCTGGAGCTGGTGTTGGGGCCACAGTGGCTGGGCCCCTGGAGCTGGTGTTGGGGCCCCAGGGGTTAGGCCCCTGGAGCTATGGTTCGTGCCCTCAGGGGTTGGGCCCTTGGTGCTGGTTTTGGGGCCCCCAGGGATAAGGCCCTTGGAGCTATGGTTCGGGCGCTCAGGGGTTGGGCCCCTGTGGCTACGGTTCGGGCGCCCAGGGGTTGGGCCCCTGGAGCTGTGGTCGAGGGTCCCAGAGGTTGGGCCCCTGGAGATGGGGTTGGGGCCCCCGGGGGTTAGGCCCCTGGAGCTATGGTTCGGGCGCTCAGTGGTTGGGCCCCTGGAGCTGGTGTTGGGTCCCCCAGGGGTTAGGCCCCTATAGCTATGTTTCGGGCGCTCAGGGGTTGGGCCCTTGGAGCTGGTGTTGGGGCCCCCAGGGTTTGGGTCCCTGGTGCTGGTGTTGGGGCTCCAGGGGTTAGGCCCCTGGAGCTATGGTTCAGGCTCTCAGGGGTTGGGCCCCTGGAGCTGGTGTTGGGGCCGTCAGGGGTTGGGCCCCTGGAGCTGGGGTTGGGGCCCCCAGGGGTTAGGCCCTTGGAGCTATGGTTCAGGCTCTCAGGGGTTGGGCCCCTGGAGCTGGTGTTGGGGCCGTCAGGGGTTGGGCCCCTGGAGCTGGTGATGGGGCCCCCAGGGGTTGGGCCCCTGGCGCTGGTGTTGGGGCCCCAGGGGTTAGGCCCCTGTAGCTATGGTTCGAGCGCTCAGGGGTTGGGCCCTGGAGCTGGTGTTGGGGCCCCCAGGGGTTAGGCCCCTGGAGGTATTGTTTGAGTGCTCAGGGGTTGGGCCCGTGGAGCTGGTGTTGGGGCCCCCAGGGGTTAGGCCCCTGGAGCTATGGCTCGGGCGCTCAGGGGTTGTTCCCCTGGAGCTGGTGTTGGGGCCCCCAGGGGTTGGTCCCCCGGAGCTGATGTTGGGGCCCCCAGAGGTTGGGCCCCTGGAGCTGGGGTTCGGGCCCCCAGGGGTTAGGCCCCTGGAGATATGGTTCGGGCTCTCAGGGGTTGGGCCCCTGAAGCTATGGTTCGGGCGCTCAGGGGTTGGGCCCCTGGAGCTGGGGTCGAGGGCCCCAGGGGTTGGGCCCCTGGAGCTGGGGTGGGGGCCCCAAGGGGTTAGGGCCCTGGAGCTATGGTTCGGGCGCTCAGGGGTTGGGCCCCTGGAGCTGGTGTTGGGGCCCCTAGGGGTTAGGCCCCTGGTGGTATCGTTCGGGCTCTCAGGGGTTGGGCCCTTGGAGCTGGTTTTGGGGCCCCCAGGGATTAGGCTCCTGGAGCTATGGTTCGGGCGCTCAGGGGTTGGGCCCCTGGAGCTGGTGTTAGGGCCCCCAGGGGTTGGACCCCTGGAGCTGGTGTTGGGGCCCCAGGGGTTAGGCCCCTGGAGCTATGGTTCGGGCGATCAGGGGTTGGGCCCCTGGAGCTCTTGTTCGGGCCTCCAGGGGTTTGGCCCCTGGAGCTGGTGTTGGGGCCCTAGGGGTTAGGCCCCTGGAGCTATGGTTCGGGCGCTCAGGGGTTGGGCCCCTGGAGCTATGGTTCGGGCGCTTAGGGGTTGGGCCCCTGGAGCTGGGGTCGAGGGCTTCAGGGGTTTGGCCCCTGGACCTGGGGTTGGGGCTCCCGGGGGTTAGGCCCCTGGAGCTATGGTTCGGGCGCTCAGGGGTTAGGCCCCTGGAACTGGTGTTGGGGCCCCCAGGGGTTGGGCCCCTGGAGCTGGTGTTGGGGCCCCAGGGATTAGGCCCCTGGAGCTATGGTTCAGGCGCTCAGGGGCTGGGCCTCTGGAGCGATGGTTCGGACGCTCAGGGGTTGGGCCCCTGGAGCTGGTGTTGGGGTCCCCTGGGGTCGGGCTCCTGGGGCTGGGGTTGGGGCCCCCAGGGGTTAGGCCCCTGGAGCTATGGTTCCGTCGCTCAGGGATTGGGCCGTTGGAGCTGGGGTGGGGGCCCCCAGGGGTTAGGCCCCTGCAGCTATGGTTCGGGCGCTCAGGGGTTCGGCCGTTGGAGCTGGGGTGGGGGCCCCCAGGGGTTAGGCTCCTGCAGCTATGGTTCGGGCGCTCAGGGGTTGGACCCCTGCAGCTGGGGCTGGAGCCCCTGGGGGTTAGACCCCTGGAGCTATGGCTTGGGCGCTCAGGGGTTGGGCCCCTCGAGCTATAGTTCGGGTGCTCAGGGGTTGGGCCTCTGGAGCTGGTGATGGGGCCCCCAGGGGTTTGGCCCCTGGAGCTGGTGTTGGGGCCCCCAGGGGTTGGGCCCCTGGAGCTATGGTTCGGACCCCCAGGGGTTGGGCCCCTGGATCTGGTGTTGGGGCCCCCAGGGGTTGGTCCCCTGGAGCTATGGTTCGGGCCCCCAGGGGTTGGGCCCCTGTAGCTGGTGTTGGGGCCCCCAGGGGTTGAGCCCCTGGAGCTATGGTTCGGGCCCCCAGGGTTTGGGCCCCTGGAGCTGGTGTTGGGGCCCCCAGGGGTTGAGCCCCTGGAGCTATAGTTCGGGCCCCCAGGGGTTGGGCCACTGGAGCTGGTGTTGGGGCCCCCAGGGGTTGGGCACCTGGAGCTGGTGTTGGGGCCCCCAGGGGTTGGGCCCCTGTAGCTATGGTTCGGGCCCCCAGGGGTTGGACCCCTGGAGCTGGTTTTGGGGCGCTCAGGGGTTAGGCCCCTTGAGCTATGGTTCGGGCCCCCAGGGGTTGGGCCCCTGGAGCTGGTGTTGGGGTCCCCAGAAGTTGGGCCCCTGGAGCTATGGTTCGATCCCCCAGGGCTTGGGCCCCTGGAGCTGGTGTTGTGGCCCCAGGGGTTGAGCCCCTGGAGCTATGGTTCGGGCCCCCAGGGGTTGGGCCCCTGGAGCTGGTGTTGGGGCCCCCAGGGGTTGGGAACCTGGAGCTGGTGTTGGGGCCCCCAGGGGTTGGGGCCATGGAGCTATGGTTCGGGCCCCCAGGGGTTGGGCCCTTGGAGCTGGTTTTGGGGCCCTCAGGGGTTGGGCCCCTTCAGCTATGGTTCGGGCCCCCAGGGGTTGTTCCCCTGGAGCTGGTGTTGGGGTCCCCAGTGGTTGGGCCTCTGCAGCTGGTGTTGAGGCCCCCAGGAGTTGGGCCCCTGGAGCTATGGTTCGGGCCCCCAGGGGTTAGGCCCCTGGAGCTGGTGTTGGGGCCCCCAGGGGTTGGGCCCCTGGAGCTATGTTTCGGGCCCCCAGGGGTTGGGCCCCTGGAGCTATGGTTCGGGGTCCCAGGGGTTGGGCCCCTGGAGATGGTGTTGGGGCCCCCAGGGGTTGGGCCCCTGGAGCTATGGTTCGGGCCCACAGGGGTTGGGCCCCCAGAGCTGGTGTTGGGGCCCCCAGGGTTTCGGCCCTTGGAGCTGGTGTTGGGGCACCCAGGGGTTGGGCCGCTGTAGCTATGGTTCGGGCCCCCAGGGGTTGGGCCCCTGGAGCTGGTGTTGGGGCCCCCAGGGGTTGGGCCCCTACAGCTATGGTTCGGGCCCCCAGGGCTTGGGCCCCTGGAGCTGGTGTTGTGGCCTCAGGGGTTGAGCCCCTGGAGCTATGGTTCGGGCCCCCAGGGGTTGGGCCCCTGGAGCTGGTGTTGGGGCCCCCAGGGGTTGGGAACCTGGAGCTGGTGTTGGGGCCCCCAGGGGTTGGGGCCATGGAGCTATGGTTCGGGCCCCCAGGGGTTGGGCCCTTGGAGCTGGTTTTGGGGCCCTCAGGGGTTGGGCCCCTTCAGCTATGGTTCGGGCCCCCAGGGGTTGGGCCCCTGGAGCTGGTGTTGGGGCCCCCAGTGGTTGGGTCTCTGCAGCTGGTGTTGAGGCCCCCAGGAGTTGGGCCCCTGGAGCTATGGTTCGGGCCCCCAGGGGTTAGGCCCCTGGAGCTGGTGTTGGGGCCCCCAGGGGTTGGGCCCATGGAGATATGTTTCGGGCCCCCAGGGGTTGGGCCCCTGGAGCTATGGTTCGGGGCCCCAGGGGTGTGGCCCCTGGAGATGGTGTTGGGGCCCCCAGGGGTTGGGCCCCTGGAGCTATGGTTCGGGCCCCCAGCGGTTGGGCCCCCGGAGCTGGTGTTGGGGCCCCCAGGGTTTGGGCCCTTGGAGCTGGTGTTGGGGCACCCAGGGGTTGGGCCCCTGTAGCTGGTGTTGGGGCTCCCAGGGGTTGGGCCCCTGGAGCTGGTGTTGGGGCCCCCAGGGGTTGGGCCCCTGGAGCTATGGTTCGGGCCCCCAGGGGTTGGGCCCCTGGAGCTGGTGTTGGGGCCCCAAGGGTTTGGGCCCCTGGAGCTATGGTTCGGGCCCCCAGGGGTTGGGACCATGGAGCTGGTGTTGGGGCCCCCAGGGGTTGGGCACCTGGAGCTGGTGTTGGGGCTCCCAGGGGTTGGGCCCCTGTAGCTATAGTTCGGGTCCTCAGGGGTTGGGCCCCTGGAGCTTGTTTTGGGGCCCTCAGGGGTTGGGCCCCTTGAGCTATGAGTCGGGCCCCCAGGGGTTGGGCCCCTGGAGCTATGGTTCGGACCCCCAGGTGTTGGGCCCCTGGAGCTGGTGTTGCGGCCCCCAGGGGTTGGGCCCCTGGAGCTATGGTTCGGACCCTCAGGGGTTGGGCCCCTGGAGCTGGTGTTGGGGCCCCCAGGGGTTCGGCCCCTGGAGCTGGTGTTGTGGACCCCAGGGGTTATGCCCCTGGAGCTATGGTTCGGGCCTCCAGGGGTTGGGGCCCTGGAGCTATGATTCGGGCCCCCAGGGGTTGGGCCCCTGGAGCTGGTGTTGGGGCCTCCAGGGGTTGGGCCCATGGAGCTATGGTTCGGGCCCCCAGGGGTTGGACCCCTGGAGCTGGTGTTGGCGCCCCCAGGGGTTGGGCCCCTAGAGCTATGGTTCGGGCCCCAGGGGTTGGGCCCCTGGAGCTGGTGTTGGGGCCCCCAGGGGTTGGGCAACTGGAGCTGGTGTTGGGGCCCCCAGGGGTTGGGCCCCTGTAGCTATGGTTTGGGCCCCCAGGGGTTGGGCCCCTGGAGCTGGTTTTGGGGCCCTCAGGGGTTGGGCCCCTTGAGCTATGGTTCGGGCCCCCAGGGGTTGGGCCCCTGGAGCTGGTGTTGGGGCCCCCAGGAGTTGGGCCCCTGGATCTATGGTTCGGGCCCCCAGGGCTTGGGCCCCTGGAGCTGGTGTTGTGGCCCCCAGGGGTTGAGCCCCTGGAGCTATGGTTCGGGCCCCCAGGGGTTGGGCCCCTGGAGCTGGTGTTGGGGTCCCCAGGGGTTGGAAACCTGGAGCTGGTGTTGGGGCCCTCAGGGCTTGGGCCCCTGGAGCTATGGTTCGGGCCCCCATTGGTTGGGCCCTTGGAGCTGGTTTTGGGGCCCTCAGGGGTTGGGCCCCTTGAGCTATGGTTCGAGCCCCCAGGGGTTGGGCCCCTGGAGCTGGTGTTGGGGTCCCCAGGAGTTGGGCCCCTGGAGCTGTGGTTCGGGCCCCCAGGTGTTGGGCCCCTGGAGCTGGTGTTGGGCTCCCCAGTGGTTGGGCCTCTGCAGCTGGCGTTGGGGCCCCCAGGGGTTGGGCCCCTGGAGCTATGGTG